>NC_053166.1:8229023-8529023 GCF_016835505.1 Polypterus senegalus
GTGTCCAGTTGGGGACTTTCGTCCTTGTCCTCTTGGCCTCACCTGACTGTCACCATCGGCACACACACAAGGGTGAAGGGGGAAAAGCTACCCTTAGTGAAGGACATGTATCTCTGGATCGTGTTCATGAATGGCAGAAAAAGGGATTGTGAGACTGACAAGCATACAGGTGCTGGTCATAAAATTAGAATATCATGGCAAAGTTGATTTATTTCAGTAATTCCATTCAAAAAGTGAACCTTGTATATCAGATTCATTCATTACACACAGACTGATGTATTTCAAATGTTTATTTCTTTTAATTTTGATGATTATAACTGATAACTAATGAAAGTCCCAAATTCAGTATCTTGGAAAATTAGAATATCAATTAAGACCAATGCAAAAAAAAGGATTTTTAGAAATGTTGGCTAACTGAAAGGTATGAACATGAAAAGTATGAGCATGTACAGCACTCAATATTTAGTTGGCCTGGATTACTGCAGCAATGCGGCGTGGCATGGAGTCGATCAGTCTGTGGCACTGCTCAGGTGTTATGAGAGCCCATGTTGCTCCGATAGTGTCCTTCAGCACTTCTGAATTATTGGGTCTGGCATATTGCATCTTCCTCTTCACAATACCCATAGATTTTCAATGGGGTTAAGGTCAGACGAGTTTGCTGGCCAATCAAGAACAGGGATACTATGGTCCTTAAACCAGGTACTGGTAGCTTTGGCACTGTGTGCAGGTGCCAGGTCCTGTTGGAAAATGAAATCTGCATCTCCATAAAGTTTGTCAGCAGCAGGAAGCATGAAGTGCTCTAAAACTTTCTGGTAGACGGCTGCGTTGACCTTGGACCTCAGAAAACACAATGGACCAACACCAGCAGATGACATGGCACCCCAAACCATCACTGACTGTGGAAACTTTACACTGGACCTCAACAGCAGTTCTGTGAGCGATGTACTGGTCTGTGATGGTGAAGAGGGAGACGATCCTAAGGACAAAACTCTCGGTTTACCAGTTGATTCGGCACCCCTATCCTCACCTGTGGTCATAAGCTGTAGCTAATGACCAAAAGAAGGACATCACAAGGACAGAAAGGAGGTTTCTTTGCTGCGTGGCTTGGGCTGACACAACATGAGTGGGTGAGAATCTTAGACATTCAGGAGAGCGTCAGAGTAGAGTCGCTGCTCGTCCAGATTGAGAGACGCTAGTTGAGGTGGTTTGGACATTTAGTAAGGACAGCACCCATTCCCACAGGACTTCATCGAGTAATTCCAACTGAGCAGAGACCATGTAGCTAAGATATGCTACAGGGGTTACATCTCTTTGATGGCTTAGGAGCTCCCGGGGTTTCCCCTAGAACAGGGGTGCCCAATATGTTGATCGTGATCGAACGATAGATCGGAAAGGTAGTGTCTATCAAATATCCTCCCTATGGCATCTGTCACTTGATTGACATACAGGGCGGCCAGTCTGAGATCTCTTTACTTCTAACCAACTGGTCATCCCGCACGCACGATCAAACACGTGAGCTACTGCAACACTCCGGCTGTGATCGAGTTAGCCTTCCAATTTATATCGACTAAAGAAGGGATTTTTTTAAAAATAAATTGTTGTTAATGGTCTTTATGTGTAATTAGAAGAGGATTTGTTTCTCTCACAATGTCACAATCGAAGTGCATTTGTCTGATCTGTCAATCTATCACTGCTATTCCAAAGAAGGAAAATGTGGAAAGTCACTTTCAAACTGTTCATAAAAACTACGAAACTGACTTGCTTCTGAAAAGCAATCTGAGAAAGAGAAAGGAGAGGGAACTAAAATCACAATTAATCAGACAGCTATCATTTTTCACTCGGCTGCATTCAAAAGCAAAGGCAGACACATCGAAGCGTCATTCCGGGTGAGCCACTCGATCATTAAGCATAAGAAGTCCTTCCAAGATGGAGAGATGATAAAAGAGGCGTTCGTTGAGGCAGATGGGTAGGGAGAAATTCCTGCTGAGATTTCAAGACCCCTGGCTGGAGATAAAGGAGTTTCTCCTCGTCATTAAACCTGCAGAATACAAGCAAATTAATAACGATCAATGGCCGCTAGACTTGGCATTTTTTTTCCGATCTGACCAACAAGTTTAATGAGCTTAATTTACAGCTGCAAGGAAAAGAGAAAACCATGTGGTCAATATGATTAGCTCAGTTAATGCTTTCAAATGAAAGATGTAACATCTGTCCTCAAAGCTGCAGCACCTTGATTTGGGGAACATCGAAAACTTCGCGTCAGAGCTGGAGACGCAATGGAAGGCGTGTGTGCAACTTGACAGCTTAGACTACACAGAGCAGACTGAAAACTATCCGTCAGACTTTATCTAATGGAAAAAAAGTAACGATTCCAGTGTTGCCCAATGTAGCGGAATAAGAGTAGCAGTTCTTCTTCACAAATGTACTCAAGTAAAAGTAAAAAGTATGGTGCAGTAAAACTAGTCTTAGAAATACAATTTTTTTAAAAAGTTACTCAAGTAAATGTAATGGAGTAAATGTAACTCGTTACCACCCACCTCTGATACTCAGTATATATACAGCCAAAAAAGTGTGGGCACCCCTGATGTAGTAGGATATGTTACAGGGGTTAGATCTCTTTGATGGCTTAGGAGCTCCCGGGGATTCCCTGTAGCTGGGGACAGGAATGTCTGGACTGACCTGCTTGGCCTGCTACCACCGTGACCCTCACCAGGACAAGCGGTTTCATAAAATGACATGAGATGTGAACTGTCCCACTGGAAGGCACCCTTTCTCCAAAATTAAACCTGACACAGCCTGATATAAATGACAATACGATTTTCAAATGTTCCACTAGAGTGCGCTCTTGATTTTCACTTCTAAACTTGGCGCAAGCGTCACAGCACAAGCCATAACAGGAAACTTTAATTCCAAAATGTTCCACCAGGTGGCAACCTTAATCTCTTTAAAAGTAAACTTGGCTCGGCCTTTTAACTGCTAGTTAATCACACAGCATGAGAGAACTTCTGCAGCTTTCTAAGTGAAAAACGACAACAATATGAAATAAGAATGCTTTTGTTTTATGGAGTGCCTATTGTGACATGTACAGAGGACAGTGACATTCTTACTTGCGTGTGTTAATCAACATACAACACATCAACAAATCTTATAAGGCAGGATAAAACAATGCTTAAAATGACGGCCATGGAACTTCTGTTGAGACCCCCAACTTCATGGGGAAAATGAGACAGCAGCTATACAGGTGAGAACTGCCTTCTGCCTAGCATGCAAAAAAAGTTTTCAATGATCTGGCTTGGTGCAAAGCCAGAACAGGCACAAAAAGTAATACTCACCGTCTGATGATCCAGATAAGGATGACAGACATTTCATTTTAAGGTAGCAACACTCACCCTAACCCACTCTCACCTTGGAGTACTACACCCGCCACCCATTCTTCTGCTGATACCAGCATAGGTGCGACATCCCCACCCACAATTACAGCAGCCCAGGTAAGCAGAGAGCTGAGGAGACTTCGTGCCAGCAAAGCAGCAGGTCCAGATGGTGTATCGCCACGACTGCTGAAGGCCTGAGCGTTGGAGCTGGGGAGTCCTCTACAGCGCATCTTCAACCTGAGCCTGGTACAGGGGAGAGTCCCGAGGCTTTGGAAAACATCTTGTATCACCCCAGTCCCAAAGGTATCATGTCCTAGTGAGCTGAATGACTTCCGGCCTGTCACTCTGACGTCACATGTGATGAAGACCATGGAGCGGCTGCTGCTTCACCACCTGAGGCCACAGGTCTGCCACTCCCTCGACCCTGTGCAGTTCGCATACCAGGAGAAGGTGGGTGCGGAGGATGCCATCATCTACTATATATGCTACAACAATCCCTCTCCCACTCAGACAGAGGCAGTGGTGCTGTAAGAATTAGTTTTTGGACTTCTCTAGAACCTTCGACACCATCCAATCTCTGCTCCTTAGGGACAAGCTGACAGAGATGGGAGTAGATTCACACCTGGTGCCATGGATCATGGACTATCTTACAGACAGACCTCAGTATGTGCGTCTCAGGAACTGCAGGTCTGACATTGTGGTCAGCAGCACAGGAGTGCCGCAGGGGACTGGACTTTCTCCGGTCCTGTTCAGCCAACATACATCGGACTTCCAATACAACTCGGAGTCCTGCCACGTGCAAAAGTTCACTGAAGACACTGTTATCGTGGGCTGCATCAGGAGGAGGAGTATAAGAAGCTAATCAAGAACTTTGTTAAATGGTGTGACTTAAACCACTTACACCTGAACACCAGCAAAACCGAGGAGCTGGTTGTGGATTTTAGGAGGCCCAGGCCCCTCATGGACCCCGTGATCATCAGAGGTGACTGTGCAGAGGGTGCAGACCTATAAATACCTGGGAGTGCAGCTGGATGATAAACTGGACTGGACTGCCAATACTGATGCTCTGTCTAAGAGAGGACAGAGCCGACTATACTTCCTTAGAAGGCTGGCATCCTTCAACATCTGCAATAAGATGCAGCAGATGTTCTACCAGACGGTTGTGGCGAGCGCCCTCTTCTACGTGGTGGTGTGCTGGGGAGGCAGCATAAAGAAGAGGGACACTTCACACCTAGACAGACTGGTGAGGAAGGCAGGATCTATTGTAGGCACGGAGCTGGACATCCATGGCAGAGCGACGGGCGCTGAGCAGACTCCTGTCAATCATGGAGAATCCACTGAACAGGATCATCTCCAGACAGAGGAGCAGCTTCAGAGACAGACAGACTGCTGTCACCGTCCTGCTCCACTGACAGACTGAGGAGACCCCACACTATGCGACTCTTCAATTCCACCCCGGGGGGGTAAACGTTAACATTATACAAAGTTATTGTCTGTTTTACCTACATTGTTATCACTCTTTAATTTAATATTGTTCTTTATCAGTATGCTGCTGCTGGAGTATGGGAATTTCCCCTTGGGATTAATAAAGTATCTGTCTATCTATCTGATCACGCTGCTGTGCCTTTCCCACCCAAAATATAGAAAAATGGAAAGTCATGAAAGAAGGTTGCGGTGGGTTGGCGCCCTGCCCAGGGTTTGTTTCCTGCCTTGTGCCCTGTGTTGGCTGGGATTGGCTCCAGCAGACCCCGTGACCCTGTGGTTAGGATATAGCGGGTTGGATAATGGATGGATGGAAGAAGATCTGCTTATTAAAGGCAGTGTGACCCATAGTGAAAAAGGCACTGAACTGCAAACCACAAGATGGAAGGTTATAAAAATAGGCACTATATATAAAATATATATAAATATATAAAAAATATAAAAAGGCGCTATATAAAACCATAAACCAGCAGGTTGAACCTCCATTATTGATTTACTGCTACCTGAGGGTGTTGCTGCACCAGCCAGGCCACACAGTGTAGAAATGTAAAGACCACAATATAAATGCACTATAAAGTCACGAGGTAGGAGGTCCATCTCTCCACCAGTGGCCCCCTCTGTTACTCAAAGACGTCACTGCACCTGCCAGCCCTCAACACGTTAAATTGGCGTCCACAATTGAAAGACACTATATAGAATCCAAAGGCAGCAGAACAATCCGCCATTAGTGATGCCCTGTGAGCTGAGTGAATCTCAGCATCTGCCACACATCACAATGTAGAAACACTGAAAGAAGCAGCGTTCATGATGGAAAGGCGCTATATTAAAGGCCCCATCGTCAGATCTTCAGATGGCAGGACCAACCAGTAGCAGCGAGATGAGTGGTTCTCTGCACCGCCCAGTCCTCCCAATGCAGAAGGAATTGCTGTTAGCAAGGCACTTTTGATAAAAGGCGCTATATAAAGTCATAAGGTGGCAGATTCCATCTCCAAGAAAGACCCCTCATGAGATGAGAATGTCAGTGCACCAGCTAAGCCTCACACCATAAGAATATGTAATGAAATGGTGTTCATGGTGCAAAGGCATTATATAAGGAAAGGCACTATACAGCCATAAGGTGGCAGGTTCAGTGTCCAAGAGTGACAACCTATGAGCCGATTGAGTCACTGCCCCTGCCAGGCTTCATAATATTAAAACATGCAAAGAAGCGATGTTCGTGATGGCAAGGCACTATATGTGAGGTGACAGGCCCAAGTTTCAGCAGTGAGCTGGGTGAGTCACTGCGCCTGGCAGTCCTCAAATTGCAGAAGGTCCACGACAGAAAGGCACTACAGAAAGTCAAAAGGTGGGAGATTCTCCAAGTGACCCCCGGTGAGAGGAGTATGGCACCAGCTAGGCCTTTCATTATAGTCATATGGTAAGAACTGGTGTTCATGATGGGAAGGCACTATATGAAGTCACAAGCCAGCAAACTCAAAGCCCAGCGTTGACTCCCCCAGTGTGTCACTCGTGGTATAAACTTATTGTAAAATATACAATTGGTGTTCACGAGAGAAAGGCATAAGGTGACAGATCGAGTCTTTAAGAGTGACTCCATATCAGATGAGCACAGCGCTGCACCAGCTAATCCTCACAATATAGAAATATAGAAAGAACGAGTCTTCATGATGAAAGGCACTATATAAAATCATAAACTTGTAAATTCATTCTTCACCGGATGCTGTTGGTCTGCCACTGTTAGGCCTCATAGTGTAGAAGCACGGAGGACATGGTGTTGGCAATAGAAAGGCACTTTATAAAATCATCAGAGGGTAAGGATCCTCAAAGTGATCCAACACACCAGCCAGGCCTTACAATGTAAAGATCAGAAGAAAGTTGGGTGAAATGACACCTTTTATTGGCTAACTGAATAGATTACAAATGCAAGCTTTCGAGGCAGCTAAGGCCCCTCCATCAGGCGAGGTGTGTGTAACAAAGAAACTGAGCAATCCTCTCGCTTATATTGGGACAGCAAAGTGATCTTTTCTTTCATCTTGCAAGGAGGGGCGGTGTGGTGTTATGGGTCCACAGCTCGTTGAGCAAAGGCTATTCATTTTAAATAAATAATCACCGCACCCGAGGCGGCTTCGTGAGGGGGGGCGATGTTGTAGCGAGCCGCGGGGCAGTCGTCGATGTGGGCGTTTCTCACCGTGTGCACAGGTGAGGAACTGCCCACATTCGTGATTGCTCCCGTGGCTAATGCTACAGCTGTGATGGCCCCTCACGTTTTAAAAAGAAGCGAGTCGGTGTGGAGGGGAAAAAATGGAGAGAGAAAAAAGGAAAGGAGAGGAAGCAGGCTGTGAGTGAGTGTGGTGAGCGCGCGATCGAGCGCTCGTGGATAGCTGCGTGGAAGCTGGGTGTTAGGCCGACACCCAGGCGTTTGTGTTGATGTCGCTCCCGCTGAGCGATCAGGTAGCGGGAGTGACCAGGGAAGGCGACTGGCCGCAGAGAGGCCATTGAAAGGCAGCGGAAGTCGGGAGACTTGGTGGTGGGAATCCCCAACGTGAGCGACCTGGCAGTTGGTGGAAACCAAGTTCTCCGGGACTGGGATGAGTGCCATACCGGAGCCAGGGATCGGGAGGTCTCCAGTCTCGTGTGTGTGTCTAGAAGAGGGCAGCTGCAAAGAGCGTCTTGCCTGCTGCTTGGCCCAAACGGGATTAGCAGGCGAGACGCTACCAGAAAAGCACCGGATTTGTTAGTGTTTTAAGACTGCTTCCATAAGAAGATTTAACCTCTCGTTTTAAAGGATTGTCTTTTCTTATTGTTGTTTTAACCTCCATGTTTTTTCATTTTATGGATTTATTTATTGAAAAACTGCACTATTTATGGAACACTGTTTTTGTTGGTTTTTAATAAAAGCACTGTTGCACTTTCAACCATCCCCTTGTTCAGATGCTCAATTATTTGCCTCCATTGACTAGCTCACTCGGTTTCATTATCGACGGTGTTGGGTTCAAGGGTTCCCAAACATCAAAGGGAGCGTGGAGCCAGAACCCACATCGTCACAGGCGGTTCTGGGAAAATATCCTTCAGTTTATTGTCTTTCTGTACCTTGGGTTGAAGCTCCTTGCATACAGACCACCACCAAACCTCAAACAACTGATTGTCCGAAACTCTACGTGTGGCTCGGCAGCAAGTGGCACATCTCCCTGCCTACAGAACAGGTGTGGCACCTGTGCACAAATCTCCACGACAGATCAGGTAGTTATACCACATTAGCAGCAGGAGCATAAAATAAAGGGTCCGTTCACATGCAAATCTGCTAATGTGGTCTACCTCTTCATGGGCAAAAGGTGCCCCAAAACTGGACTGTATGCTGGGGAAACTGGTCAGACACTGCGCCAGTGAATGAACTCACATAGATGTCACATTAATCAGAACAGTATTGATCTTCCGCTGGCAGCACACTTTAACAGTAATGGCCACAGCATGAAGGATCTGAGGGTCACTGTGCTTATGGGGAATTTCAAGACCCAACAGGAGCGGAGAGAATGGGAATACAAACTTCAACTCTTTACAAAATGGTCTGAACAGAGACAAGACTTTTAGGAGCAGATATGTGGACTAACAGACTGAGTGACCAGCTGACCACATCAGAGGCCCATCTTACAGACAATGCACTTCAAATAAGAACCTTACAGGACTTTCTCTAGTGATGGTGATCTTATCTCTACATTTTATTAGTTCATTGTTCTCCTCTTTCAGGGTTAATTCATCTCAGGTGTATTCATTTTGCTAACATTTGAATAAAAAATCACTTTGCTGTCCCAATATAAGCGAGAGGATTTCTCAGTTTCTTTGTTACACCTTTGCCTGATGGAGGGGCCTTAGCTGCCTCGAAAGCTTGCATTTGTAATCTATTCAGTTAGCCAATCAAAGGTGTCATTTCACCCAACTGTCTCCTGTATCAATCTATGGCTAACACGGTACAACACTGCAATGTAAAGATCAGACAAAGAACTGCAGTACGCAAATCAATATGAGAGAAACACAAAACACAATAAAAATGAATCTGAGGCCAGATTTAATGCTAGAAGTAAACGTTTATTTCATCTTTGAATGGGTTAGTGGAACAAAGGGGAGCTTGTGAAATGTAAAGCAGGGAGAAGATCGGCGAACCTCCAGGTGTCCATCCATGAATTTAACATTCATCGTCCTTTAGAATATACACCTGATTTTCCCTGTTCCTGTAAAGCAAACACAGGGGCAGAATGAAACCAGTGAGCCAAGGTGGAATCTTCATGAAGCTGCCCTCGTTCAGCTAATGAGGGTCTTTAAGATCCGCGGTCAGCTCCACCTGCACACCTCATGTTGTTCTCACCAGTAGGCATATGAAGGGGGCACTTGCAGCAGTCCTGGATCAAGTGACCAATGTCTACACAGTGTGACAGTTCAGTCATTATCTACTGTGAGTCAATATGTGGAATATTATGGGAAAGAGTTTGACAGAGTTTATACTTCACTTATCAATTGTATGGAAGAAGTGCAGGCTGGCATTTGATGATCAAGGACAGAAGTGGGTATTAATAATTATATAAAAAAGGACTAACCTGTGACTAGGAGTCGTGTAATGTGACATACCCTGTGATTTCTACTTTTGTAATAAGATCTGCTCCAATGATGAGATCAGCACCTGTGGCTGTCAAGTGTGACATCCCCTCCACTAGAAGTCACGTAATGTGACATGCCCTGTGATTTCTGTGAGTTGCCCACTCTGTCCTCGTCACTGATCCCCCATGTGTTCCCGAGTTGTGACACACTGTTCTGGACCTCAGTGTGATTTAACTGAAGGCTATCTCAGGATGGAAATCATCTTTTAAAGGTGCAATAAAAAAACAATGTCTGCACAGACACCAGCACTGTGGTGGTCCCGAGTGACTCTTTTCACCCGCCAAGGCTCAGAATGCACAAACTGTTTCACTGTCAGAGTGTCTTAGGGTGACTGTCACATCATGTTATTGTCAAACCTAGAGGGCATCCCAGTAACACCATAGGGCAGGTCACCAGTCCATCATACTGGCTGGAAATGTGGAATCACCAATCAACCTAACTTGCACATATTTGGGGATGTGGAAGGAAAACCCGCACAGGCACAGTGAAAACGTGTCACCTCCACATGGACACCACCTGAACTGAGGATTTAAACTCAATACTCGGCATCCATGAAGCAACAGCACTAATTAGACTGTATAAAATGGTGAGGATGCCTTTTCAACCCCAATCATGACGTCCCTCTGTGGTCTTTTGTGAGTCGCTTCATCTCCAAGAAAATATCACAGCTATAGGAAAAGTCTGCTCAAAATGGAATTCACTATGAAAAGGCGCTATATGCAGTCATCAGCTTGTCTTTTCAATCCCTGCTATGGGCTACCTGTGTCAATTTGGATGAGTCGTTTCACTGAGAATTCAAACTGGCGTGTTCTTCCTGCAGTCATGTCTTAAGATGGATTTCATTATGGTAGGGTACTATATAAATTTCCCCTTGGGATCAATAAAGTACCTATCTATCTATCTATTATATAGTGCCTTTCATATCTATCTATCTATCTATCTATCTATCTATCTATCTATCTATCTATCTATCTATTATATTGTGCCTGTGATGTATTTGTCTATTAATTATATAGTGCCTTTCATATCTATCTATCTATCTATTATATAGTGCCTTTCATCATATCTATCTATCTATCTATCTATCTATCTATCTATAAAAACTATTTGCCCCTTCCTGATTTCTTATTCTTTCAAAATGTTTCTGATCATCAAACACATTTAACCATTATATCTATCTAGAAAAAAATCCAAACCTACATGGCCCTGTGTGAAAAAGTAATTCTATAACTGGTTATATAATGCAATCAAGCGTTTGCGATAACTTGCAATGAGTCTTTTACAGCTCTGGAGGAATTTTTCATCTATCTATCTATCTATCTATCTATCTTTGATCTATCTATCTATCTATCTATCTATCTATCTATCTATCTATTATATAGTGCCTTTCATATTTTACTGTTGGTATGATCTATCTATCAAAAGTTCAACTTTTGTCTCATCATCTATCTATCTATCTATCCATCTATCCATCTATCTATCTATCTATCTATCTATCTATCTATCTATCTATTATATATGTTTTTGCCATTTGTGGATAATGGCTCTCACTGTGGTTCGCTGGAGTCCCAAAGCTTTAGAAATGGCTTTATAATCTATCTACTTGTGTTCTATCTATCTATCTATCTATCTATCTATCTATTTCTATCAGTATCTATCTATCTATCTATCTATCTATCTATCTATCTATAAGTTTGTTTATTAACTCCCCTATCATGGCCTGCTTACGTGGACTTGCGTGCAGCTGAGGTCAGAAGTTCCCATCCACTTAGGATGAATTCTTTCAAACTCACAATTTGACCCGCCACAGATTTGATACTAACAAACTATAAATTTGGCAGATCATTTAAGATGTCTACTTTGTGCAGAGCAAAAGTCATTTTTTTCCAACAATGCTCACAGAGGGCGGCACGGTGGAACTGTGGCAGCGCTGCTGCCTCACAGTAAGGAGACCCTTAAGGGTTCGCTTCCCAAGTCCTCCCAGTGTGGAGTTTGCATGTTCTCCCCATGTCTGCGTGGGTTTCCTCCCACAGTCCAAAGACATCCAGGTTAGGTGCATTGGCGATCCTAAATTGTCCCTGGTGTGTGTGCCCTGTGTTGGGCTGGCGCCCTGCCCGGAGTTTGCTTTCTGCCTTGCTGGCTGGGATTGGCTAAAGCAGACCCCTGTGAACCTTTAGTTAGTATATAGCAGGTTGGATAATGGATGGATGGATGTTCACAGATCTCTGAGTATTTCACTTTTTATTGACTATTTCACAATTCCAGTGGGTCACAAGTTTACATGCACTTTGTTACCTGGGCCTTTAAACAGTTTGGAAAATTCCAGAAAATTACGTTAAGCCTTTAGGAAATTCAACAATTAGCTTGTGATAGCCAATTAGCCTAACTGGAGTCAACTCGTCAATGGATGTTAAGGCCGACCATCAGACTCACTGCCTCTTTGCTTGACTTAATGGGAAAATCCAAAGAAATCAGCCAAGACCTCACAAAAAAATGGTGGGCCTCTACAAATGTGGTTCTTCCATTGGGAATAATTTCCAAACACCTGAAGGTTCCACATTCATATGTACAAACAATAATATGCAAGTATAAACACCATGAGACCACCCAGCTATCTCACCGCTCAGGAAGGGGACGCGTTGTGTCTCCTACAGAAGAACGGACCTTGGTATGAAAAGTGCAAATCATTCTCAAACCAACAGCAGAAGACCTTGTGAAGATGCTGGAGGGCACAGGGAGATGAGTATCGATATCCGCACTAAAACAAGTCCAACATTGACATAACTTGAAAGGCTGCTCAGCAAGGAAGAAGCCACCGCTCCAAATCCAAAAAAGCCAGACTGCAGTTTGCAATGGCACATGGGGGCAAACATCTGACCTTCGGGAGAAATGTCCTCTGGGCTGATGAATCCAAGATCGAACTGTTTGGCCTTAATGACCATCATAATGTTTGGAGGACAAAGGGGTGAGATTTGCAAGCCAAAGAACACCATCCCAACCATCAAGCATGGGGGTGAGAGCATCATGTTGTGGGGGCTACAGGAGGGTCTGGTGCACTTCACAAACGAGATGACATCATGAGGAAGGAAAATGGTGGAGATAAACTGCAGCAACATCTCGAGAGTTCAGCAAGGAAGCTGGAAGTCAGTGGCAAAGGGGTCTTCCAAATGGACAAGGACCCCAAGCAGACCTCCAAAGTTGTAATAAAATTGCGTAAGGACAACAAGGTCACGGTACTGAAGTGGCCATCACAAAGCCCTGAACTCATTACGACTGAACAGAAAAAGCATGTGCGAGTGAGGAGGCCTTCAAATTTGTCCCAGTTACACCAGTTCTGTCTGGAGAAATGGACAAAAATTCCAGCAAGTTTTTGTAAGAAGCCCACGGAAGGCGACTCAGTTAAACAATTTAAAGGCAATGAGATCAAATATGAACAAAGTGTATGGAAACTTGTGACCCACTGGAATTGTGATAAACTCAATAAAAAGTGAAATTCTCTGAGCTCTATGAACATTTTTGGAAAAAATGACCTTTGCTCTGCACAAAGAAGACATCTCACATGACAGGCAAAATTTATAGTTTTTAAGTATAAAATCTATGGGGGGCTTATAAAGTGAGTTTAAAAGAATTCACCCAAAGGGTATGGAAACTTCTGACTTCAGCTGTAAGTCGCTTCCCTGCTAGGATCCATAATGAAAAAATATTCAGACTACTTGGTTTTAATTTCAACAGGGCATTAAGAGAGCTTTCACCATGAAAAGGCGCTATATCAAATGACAAACATGTCTTGCTCTGTCCCCAACACTGATTTCCTATACACAGAGGTTTTCTTGCTAAATGCCAGGGTTTCAAAGCGCTCTTAAAGCAGATGCCACTTACATGTTGTCCACACAAAGCTCACACTCGCTGCCATAAGTCTGGCCATCAGTGCCACACACCGGGAGGTACATCCGTGTGCAGATGGGCAGCGCATACGAGCCACACTCAGGCTGCAGGAATGGAAAACAGAAGGTTAGGTGGGTGTAAGAGCCGGACACTGAAGGAGACAACTTGAGGAGACCCTTACCTTGATTCCTATTGAAGGGATGATTGCCCCGCTTGTCAAGACTGTGGAAGAAAGTTAAAGAGAAAAATCATTGAATATTCACTGAAACATCTGAAGAAAAACACAAATTCTTGTCCATTTGTATAAGTAAGCATTAAGTAGGATATCTGTCAATGCCATCCTTATATGTGTGGTGCTGTGAACTAACGGCTAAACTGATGGACCAAACAACTTCTCAGTGGATTTCTCTCCACCAACCCTTATTTGATCCCGAGTGGCTGACATTCCCAACCAGAGATCACATTGCAGAAACACGGAAATAATTGTGCTAATGGACAATGCAGCCATCAAAATGGAAAAGTAAAAACGGGCAATTACATCAATGGAATGGAGGAGCAGTGCTCAGCATGGTGGCCTCAGAGATCCAGCATCCAGTGTAGACTCTGAGATCCATGCAGTGTGGACTCTGTGTGGTTTGTCTTCTGACTATCCCTCCACATCTCAAAAATGAGCTTGTAACATTAATGGACATCTCTAAAATGGACTGGTGTGTGTGAGAGAAATTGTGTGTGTTAATGTGGTGGCTCCGTGTGGCCCTGGTCTGTAAAAGTCAGCTGGAAATGGATAGGTGGACGGTGGTTCCTCCTGATAACCTCTTGCCATTAATTATTTAATTTCCTTCAGGGATCAAATAAGGTCCATCTATCTCTCTATCCATTTATTATATAGTGTATATATTCATCAATCATCTATTAATAAATGTATTTAATATCAACCTTCATACCTGCCAATCCTTTATATAGCTCCTTTCAATACTATCTGTAGTGCTTTTCATATACAGTATATCTATATATAATATTGTGCATTTTATTTCTATTGTTTTAAATATTATATAACAACCTACATAGCTCTTATATAGCACCATTCAAATCTTTTATAGTGCCTTTTAAACCCTTTATTAAAACATTATATAACAACCTTCAAACCTACCTATTATATATCACATTCAAATATATCAATAATATAGTGCCTTTCACATCTATCTATCTCACTGTTACTTTTATATCCATTTAGATATGTGTAATATAGTGTATTTTATAGATATATTTCTTTCTACATTATATAACAATGTTCATACCTGGTAATCTATTATATAGTGCCTTTCCCATCGATCTATCTATCTATCTGTTATATAGCGCCTTTCATATCTATCTATCTATCTATTATATAGTGCCTTTCACTCTATCTATCTGTTATATAGTGCCTTTCTATCTATCTATCTATCTATCTATCTATCTATCTATCTATCTGTTATTTAGTGCCTTTCATATCTATCTATCTATCTATCTATCTATCTATTATATAGTGCCTTTTACTCTATTTATCTATCTGTTATATAGTGCCTTTCATATCTATCTATCTATCTATCATATAGTGCCTTTCATATCTATCTATCTATCTAACTCTCTTGTGTTTTCTTTTTTGTTACAATGCCTACAATTCGATATTTGCTTTTGTGACCAGGCTGATATTCATACAATACAATACAATTTATTTGTTGCATAGCCCAAAATCACACAAGAAGTGCCACAGTGACATAAAAAGACAAAAAAGACATCAATCACTTGCAACGAGTGCAGAGTGCAGCTGCTAGAATCCTAACTAGGAAAAGAAAATCCGAACACATTACTCCAGTTTTAATGTCACTACACTGGTTACCTGTGTCTTTCAGAATTGACTTTACTGCTTATGGTTTATAAAGCCTTAAATAATCTCGCTCCATCTTATATATCGGAATGTCTGACACCTTATATTCCAAATCGTAACCTCAGATCTTCAAATGAGTGTCTCCTTAGAATTCCAAAAGCTAAACTTAAAAGAAGTGGTGAGGCAGGCAGGCGGCCTTCTGCTGCTATGAACCTAAAATCTGGAATAGCCTGCCAATAGGAATTCACCAGGCTGATACAGTAGAGCAGTTTAAAACACTGCTGAAAACACATTACTGTAACATGGCCTTCTCCTAACTTCACTTTAACTTAATTTAACTTAATTCTGATACTCTGTATGTTCAATTCATCATAATAACTATTCACAGTGGCTCCAAAATCTGTACTGACCCCAACTCTCTCTTCTGTTTATTTTTCCGGCCTGCGCCACCACCACCTACTCAAAGCTTCATGATGCTCCAACATTGATGGACTGAAAGCCAGAAGCCTACATGACCATCATCATCAGGTCCTTCCATGAAAACCCTAAATACAAAGAGGACTGTTTGACTTATGTTAGGTAGATTGCCCAGAGGGGACTGGGCGGTCTCTTGGTCTGGAATCCCTACAGATTTTATTTTTTTTTCTCCAGCATTTGGTGTTTTTTTATCTTGTTTTTTGTTTTTTCTGTCCACCCTGGCCATCGGACCTTACTTATTCTATGTTAATTAATGCTGACTTATGTTTATTTTTTATTGTGTCTTCTATTTTTCTATTCATTTTGTAAAGCACTTTGAGCTACATTTTTTGTATGAAAATGTGCTATATAAATAAATGTTGATTGATTGATTGACAGTGGGCTTTAACAGGCCCTGCCTCTTGGCAGCCCCCCTGCCTTGATTCTCTAAGAAGACAAAAAAAAACTCCCAAAAAACCCTTGTAGGGAAAAAAATGGAAGAAACCTCTGAAAAAGCAGTTCAAAGAGAGACCCCTTTCCAGGTAGGTTGGGCGTGCAGTGTGTGTCAAAAAGAGGGGTGTCAATACAATACAATACACAGAACAGAACTAATCCTCAATACAGTATAAAAATACAAATTTTACAAGTACGTAGCAGAATTTAACAGTAGATGATATCTCATAATATGATTTGGATTTGTTTAGAATCCTGGGGACCTCCTCCATCAAGCTGCCACCCCCCATTTGGCCATTCCACATCTGAAATAGCTCTAATCCGATTAAAGGACCCCGCTTTCCCACGATTCCTGCGATCCTCCATCAGGGACAATCCCTAATAGTTTTAATCCCTTTATGTGTGTCCGCCCACCTCCTGCAAATCCATAGCTAAGGTTTATTAATCATTCCAAGCCTTCAATTTATTTTTAAAATGAAATTACCGTCAAAGCAATAAGTGGTCAATATGAAAGCACGTTCTGCATTAAATAACTTCTCAAATGTCTCTATTCGTTTTACAAACAACACAGCGAACCACGAAACGGGTCTATTTTGAGGCAGGTGAGGCTTATTGATTCGTAGGATTTTTTTTTTTCCCTTTTGTCCTTGTAGTGGGAGTTCCGTGAAGTGCCACATCCTAAGAGCGTGGATTGCGAATCAGCCCAGTCCTAGTGAGCTACTTCAGTGTCAATAATGAAGTTAACTTGAGATAATTGTGAAGAAAAACTAAACGAACGCGGGGAAACAAACTAAGGCGACACAGAGAGAAGAAGAAACGAATGAGACGCCAAGTCTGCTTAGTTGACTGCTGCCGCACACACCGGTCTGCCCTTTTCATGAAACATTCTCTCCAAAATCGGAAATCGGTTGCATTATGTCAGACAAATTGCCTGTAGTACAAAATAAATGCAATGTTCACTACAGTAGGATTAGTGTCTCCTCATGGTGTAAATCGCCGTGGATAAAGACGATGTTCGACTGTAACGGAAAACAATACCTGCCTGCCTTTACACCTGCCATGTCCCCTTAAAGAAAGCGCAGCCGCACTCCGGTAAGTTTAAAGGCTCTTTACTGGACTGAGTTCGAGTTCGCGGTCTGTTCGCTGTCGGTGTTCACCCGGGATTAAACACGATGGACCTGAGCAGCTGTCATCGCTGCACCGTAAACTCCTCTTAACTTCCACGTAGTTTTCATCCGTGTTTTTTTTTTTTGTTTCTTTCCAGTCCAGTCTGTAGTGTCTCAAGTCTTCGCCGTTCCAATTCTAAGCCCTAGGCAGTCGAGTAAAAGCTAAAGCCCCTCTTGTATAATGCCACGCCCCTGATCTTTTTGTTCATTTACATATGTATGTGTATTTATTACCCTAACCTAAACCCCCACACCGCTCTCCCATACAAATGAGTGCATTTATTTAGCCACTGAAGAACCCCGATGGGGACCCTCTTTCACATCATTATGTGTAAATCTTCGAAGAAGAAACACCAAAGGGAAACCCCACACTTTTCGATCCATTATATGTATATCCCGGTATTCGAAACACTCCCGGCCCACAACCAGTGCTCGCACTTCTACATATTCAATTAAACGCGCTGAAAACTCGGAGGGAAAGCCAGGGAAAGCCTTCACCGTTAATTATAAGACTCGTGCGCTGCTTCTAGTTTCATCAACTTGTCACATAACTGTCTATTGTGTGGAATGACGCCAATTGCGTAAGCCCGAAGGTTACAGCGAAACCCCCCTTCACCTGCGATCAAATGGCCAAGCGACCTGACCAGCTGGTGTTTGCCAGGTGACAGTGTCGGTGTTATTAGCGGGGCAGGGTCACCACCGCGCCATAAACTCTTCATAATCTATACAGTTTCTCGTCTCTTTTTCATTTTCTTACACCAGAGGAAGCCTCGGCCGTTAATTCAAAGCCCCAAGCCCGCCTCACACGCTGCTTCTTAATCAGTGTCATCAGTTTGTCACGTAACTGGCTACTTGGGCTATTGTGGCAATGACGCGAACTGCGAAAGCTCACCTAAGAGGCAGGAGCAGGCGGCAGCCAGGATCAGGAGGCGCTTGGCAGACATCTCGACTCCTTTCACGTGTGTCTTCTGTCAGACTCTGACTGGCTACCCAACTAGTGCACTCCATTTATAACGGGGCACATCCGGAAACTTGAGTCGGAAAAAAAAACGCAAACATGCCCCGCCAAATCTAAAGTATTGTGACGTGCTAAGAGAACTTTTGGAAAGGAGCCTTAGAAATGAGGGGTTCTTGCCGCCAAAAAGGGGAGCGTCACACGGGAGCGCATCACGTGGTGCACCAGTTAGAACAACAACAACATTTATTTCTATAGCACATTTTCATACAAACAGTAGCTCAAAGTGCTTTACATAATAAAGAATAGAAAAATGAAAGAGACAATAAGAAAACAAAATAAATCAACATTAATTAACATCGAATAAGAGTAAGGTCCAATGGCCAGGGGGGACAGAAAAAACAAAAAAACTCCAGACAGCTGGAGAAAAAATAAAATCTGTAGGGATTCCAGACCATGAGACCACCTGACCAGTCCCCTCTGGGCAATCTACCTAACATAAATGAAACAGTCCTCTTTGGATTTAGGGTTCTCGCGGGAGGGCTTGATGATGATGGTCACATAGACTTCTGCCTTTTAATCTGTCCATCATTGTCGGAGCATCATGAAGCTTTGAGTAGATGGAGGTGGCGCAGGCCGCCACCACAAAGAGACCGGAAAAAGAAACAGAAAAAGAGAGTTGGGGTCAGTACGGATTTTAGAGCCACCATGAATAGTTATTATGAGGAAATGAACATACAGAGTATCAGGATTAAGTTAAAGTGAAGTTATAAAAAGGCCATGTTAAAGTAATGTGTTTTCAGCAGTGTTTTAAACTGCTCTACTGTATTAGCCTGGTGAATTCCTATTGGCAGGCTATTCCAGATTTTAGGTACAACAGTATACCGTACAGAACAGTATAAGAGCTACGAGGACGAAGTGTGACGGGTTTTTCAGAAAGGCCGTTGGCAAACATTTATTATTTTTGGTGGTGGTTTCTAAGACCCGAACGGAAATCGGTTAGTAAAGAAACCTTCAGCAAGAAAAGCACTGAGTTTACTAGTTAAACGGCTTGACGTACGCGTGTCCCTTTTCTCCGCAAATCGTCACAGTATTTTCATTAAGACAGGTCTAAGAAAGAAACTACACACGTGTCATTAGATAACGCTATTGTGTTATAGAAGTTGATCAACTTTGAATGAATTTGGGATCTGACCGATCCTTTAGCGTTTGCCGGCTGGATGGTTGTCGATTTTCCAGCACACTCAGTAAACGCACAGCCATCACGCAAGTGCAGCTACCGGAGGGGCTTTCACTCGCCATTGGGGCATCACAGAAATGGTCAGTGCCGACATCAGACTCAGACACGTTTTTCACTTCTGTTTTGTTTCCTTACATTACTAAAATCTAAAACAGCAGTTCACGTTTCCATCCAACAAGACAAAGCCCAGCTAGCGATGCTCAATTCCCGAACGATTCCTACTTTTTGAATGACAGTTTTAAGTGAATCATACGAATCGATTGAGCTCAGTAAGTCACTAACTGATTGGCTTCCGATAACGTCACGTGTTTTGAGTGCTTGTCATTGGCGTCATTTTCTGTCAATCTTAGTTTCCAAACCTTGTTATGCAGACTTACTTAGTACAGCCGCCGTCCATTTACTGTACGTTCTTTCAAAAAACTTTAAATGAGTTTTTTTAGTGATTAAAGTTAACAACGGCGATGTTGCTGTACTGTATAAGTTTACAATCAACTGATCTTTTAATCAAGGGAGATGTGTTTTTAAATGCATGCATGAAGTATTGGCTAATTTTCATTTGAAGAACAAAAAAAAAAAAAACCTGAATCTCAGGGTGGGCCAATGAAGTAAGCCAGTTGGACCTGGGCCCACCTGGACCTAATAGTGGTGCCAACCTGCTTCAGAAATACCAGTCAGGCTTTAGAGCACACTGTAGTGCGGAGGTCGTTAATGACCTCAGGCTTAGCACCGATTTGAGTAAGGTTTCCGTTCTGATCCTGCTAGACTTAAGAGCAGCCTTCGACACCATAGATTACATCATTTTTCTCCATCATTTAGAAACAGTAGGGCTTTCAATCATACGCATCAGGAAGACATTTTCAGGTAATACAGGGTGTCCCAGAAAGAATATCAGAGTTTTAATGAGCAGAAGTTTGGCGCCCATTCATCTGAGACTGCAGAGAAACATGAGTGGCATCTTGAAGAATTAATCTAGTTTCATTTCGTTGCCGGTAGATGGTGCTAGTGCTTATCAAAAAGCTACCAGTGTGTTGTTTCGATTAGTTGCGTTTGCAGTTATGGCTGTGCCACAACAAAAAGCTTTTTGCGTTTGCGAATTCGCCAGAACTCAATCGGTTGTTACTGAGCAGCGGGCATTTCGTCAAAAATATGGGACTGACCCTCTAAATGACAATAACATTCGTCGATGGTACCGGCAATTTCGGGATACTGGGTGTATCTGCAAAGGTAAAAGCATCGAGCGACTTCGAACTTCCTCCTCTGCTAAGAATGTCGCCCAAGTGCAAACTGCGTTCACTCTGAGCCCATCGAAATCGGTTCGACGAGCAAGTCATGAGTTAAAGATATACCAAAGTGTATGGAGAATTCTCCGACGCCGTTTGGTTAGGAAAACCGTATCGTCTTCATTTGGTTCAGGCCCTTAGACGAGGGGATAAGACGCGCCGAGTTGAGTTTTCATCTTTCATCCAGCAAAATTTGGAGACCAATGAAGATTTTTGTTCCTTGATTATCTTCAGTGATGAGGCCATGTTTCACATTAGTGGGAAGGTAAATCGTCATAATGTACGAATTTGGGGTGAAGAAAACCATATGCAAAATTGTGCTGAACCAGGGGTGCAGGAGACAGAGGAGTAGAGTTAGGCCTTGTTCACACGGGCGTTAAGTTTTTGGATAAACGAACTTGCTCTGAACGTCCTAGACGTTTATGTTGCATTTTGTGGTGTCGATCGATTGACTTCTACACCGGCGTTCGTTTGTCTCTGTCTAACGCCAGCCTGCAGCCCAAATTGTAGTTTGTGTGTTAACCTGTGGAGGCAGTGTCGGGAACTGGATATGAAAGCCCTTGTCGTTTTATTTGAGGTGCCTCCTTTCAATATGGACCATTTTGCTATGTTAGATATTAATCTTCTTGTTTTAAAAATACTCGTAATACGGCGACGTAGGGAGAGAAAAAATCGCCGCCGCTACTGGGTTCATCCTCTGACTGCACAACGTCGGGTTAAAGGAAGTTTTTTTGTGCTTTATGAAGAAATGCGAAAATTTCCGCGCAGTTTTTAATTACTGTCGGATGTCGGTTTCCACTTTTGATTGTCTGCTGCAGCTGGTGCAATGCCACATTGCATGCCGATCAACCAATATGCGACTTGGTGTTAGCCCCGAAGAGAGACTACTTGTCACTTTGAGGTAAGGAAACAGTAGTCGAGTGTGCGCTTACACCGGTGTTATGCACTGAAATGCCCCCGCCATGGATTGCCCCCCCTACATAATCGTTATCAAATATTATATTAGAACATAAATTAATAGGTTCATGGTTTACAAATTACACGAGACAATAAAATAAAATAAGCAATATGAAAATATATATGTTGTATATGAAAACATAAAAATATTAATATCATGATATATCCGGTCCTCCGAAGCATAAAATAAACACGCAGAAAACGAACTAGAAGCGGTTTCCTTGCGTTCGTTGGGTTTTGAACGCCAAGAAAAAGCTGCATGCAACGTTTTTTTGATGCCGTATAAACGCACAGCCGGACAAACGCACGTCACCAAAGCCCGTGTGAACACTCTCATTGACTCCTACGTGTAGAAAACACTCGGCACTTGATCCGCGCTCACCGGACACTACGAACGCAAAAAAAACGCTCGATTTTAACGCCCGTGTGAACAAGGCCTTAGATGTTAAATTAGCTAAAAAGGACCGTTGGTTTTGTTGATACTGTTAGTGCCATGCTGCTCAGGTTTTTAGTAGCGACACAGCTGCTTTGTCCCTTTGCCCGTTCATACACACCGCCCAAGTCCACCCTGCTCACCTGGGATCAGACGCATCCACAACGTTGCCCCAAACTCTCTGAGGGCTGACCAAAGCCCAGGGTCCAAATCCGAGGTGATAGACTTGGGAGCCAGGGGATACCTCCGAGGGGCTCTCTGAGTGCCAAATCAGGGCCCCCATTTCACCTGCTGCTCATGGTTGGCACCCATTACGGCTGGACTTTTTACTGTATTTTTCTAATTTTTTTTTTAGTGTGTAATTTTTTTGTGCTTATTGTTTTGCAATGCTACTTGAATTGTCAAATAAAACTACATTTTTAAATTGGTAAAATTGGCATTATTACCTTTTTAAAAGGGATGTCTTTGTTTTTATAGTAACAAAGAGAATGTTAATTTGCATTTCAATACTGCTTTTATACGAGTACAAGAAGATTTCAGCTATTTGGAATAAAATGAAAATGCCATAAATTTCGACTGCCTTTTCTATAAAAAATGCAATTCTTTTTATAGTGTACAAGAGCTAAGGCTTCTCCCTCCATTTGTAAATATCTTTTTTCACACACTGCAGATGGACAAAGCACAGTTAATTGTACTCATTAGGACACCTCTGGGAGGAACTATAAACTGTCCTGCAAGAAACTGATAAGGGCTAATATACACCTACATTGTGGTGACGGGAGTTGCATCTTCATATACGAGTACTGATATGTAACACTGATTCCTGTTCGCTGGCAGCTCAGTGCTGCATGATCATTTTACGTATGGTACATAATTAGCCATGTGCTAAAGCTCCAAAACAAGCATTGACCAGTCATCTCTCCTGGTTCTTCTATCACACTGGCCTCCTGAGCTGGGTATTGTTCTTTGATCTGACCCTGCCAAGACACCAGCATACCCTGTTTTAAACTGGCAATTTCTGCCATCTTCCTGTCTAAGGCAGGGAAAATTCTATCTTTCCTCTTCAGCTTCCAGTAGACTGGCTTCCCATGCAGGTAGGAAACTTTGCCCTTTCCCAGCTGGTGCCCCCATCTAGGTGAGTCGTCCGTTATGACGAACATAAATATGTTTTATGTATTGCTAGTTTGTAGCCATTTGTTATGCTTTGTTTGTGTTTATTGTTCTAGCTTTGTCTTTTCTTGTCTGAAGCACAATGGCGCAGAGGTTAGCAGTGCTGCCTCACAGATTAAGATCAAATTTAGATAGATAGATAGGAAAGGCACTATATAATATATAGATAGGAAAGGCACTATATAATAGATAGATAGATAGATAGATAGGAAAGGCACTATATAATAGATAGATATAGATAGATAGATTTTATGTATTGCTAGTTTGTAGCCATTTGTTATGCTTTGTTTGTGTTTATTGTTCTAGCTTTGTCTTTTCTTGTCTGAAGCACAATGGCTCTCCCATTCTTGTCTAATACAGAGGTTAGCAGTGCTGCCTCACAGATTAAGATCAAATTTAGATAGATAGATAGGAAAGGCACTATATGATAGATAGATGAAAGGCACTATATAATAGATAGATAGATAGATAGATATGAAATGCACTATATAATAGATAGATAGATAGATAGGAAAGGCACTATATAATAGATAGATAGATAGCTGGACCAGGGGTTGGTGATGAGCACTAATTCCTCTTCTTCTGTTCCCACAGACATCCAGAAGGAAAGTCTATCTAACCACACATCACTTCCACCTTTTCTCCTGACCTCACTTCCAGCCCCTGCTGATGACCTCATGCCCTTGCCCACCCTGCCTTCCTGCTATAAAACCAACCTGCATCCCAATTCAATTCAGACTTTGCATCTTGATGTGTTGGCTCAGTTCTTAGTGATTACTCTTTAAAAGATAACTGATTATTACAATAAATGGGGTGGATCCCCAACTCTTCTTTTGTGTTCTTGTCTTTCTACAATAGACAGAACTTTATATGTCGACAGTGGTAAATTTTTTGGACACAATATGGTCCAGATGTTTCCCTAGCCCTAATTTCCTTCTTCCCCTTTTACTTCAATGTATTTTGCAGAATTCAGGGAACTTCCCTAAACCTTTCCATGATTTCAGCGAAGGTATGACAAAACAAACTGCGTGGTTCGCTCACCAATACCGAACAACCCAGAACCATTCACGTCTTGCTAAAGTTTGTCCACAGATGGAATTGGGTAACATTCCCTGACAATGGCACATTTTGCTTATCGATTGGTGAATTTTAGTGCTGTAACAGTGGGATTTACACATGAGGTAGGACCATTACCTGCTTCAAAGATGTCCATATCTATCAATTCTTTCATTTTATTTCCGACAGCTTCTCTCAAATTAAATGGTATTTGTCTGACATAATAACTGATGTGTAAATGCATGTGCTTCGTCTTCAACTTCTCCACACCTTGGGTACTCCAGGATAGGAGCTGGAGAGCCTGTTTGAGATCCATTAAGCTGTAATATCTGTGCCTACTCTGAACACCCTAAACTTGGTCTCAGAGTGGTTCTTTGTTCCTGTCAATAACCACAAACTCTGCGTATTCTGTGCGATCCCTTGTGTTGACTTTGCAGTTCCAAGCTCCTTTTCACAAGTAATGGCTCCTTAGATGAATAAGTAAACAGTCTTCTCCATGTGTGGAATGTACGAGTGACGTTCAATGTGCGCCCATTCATTTGTTCCCAGGTGTTTGTTTTTTTCTTTCAATGATAATACAGGTGGTACCAGAGTCAATACACATTTGAAGTTCTACTCCACCTGAGCAAACTCTCCATCTTTCTGTCCTGTCCTTTTTCAGTAACCACAAATTTAAATTCTGTTTATCTCTGCACAGTATCAGCAGTTTGCTTTTTTTGGAACTCTTTGTCCTTCCAACTACACTCGTGACATGTCCGACCTCCAGCCGGATGTTTGGCATCTCTGACCAAGTGGTCTGCATTAACACATCTGTAGCATTGCCTGTCTGGCTTATTTTTCTCAAAATTGCACTTTTTTTTGTTTTGTTTTGCCTCATGTTCACTGTTATGGTGTATAAAATCTGTACATTTTGGTTTCCATTAGATTTTGTTCTAGACAAGACAACAGATGAACTAAGACAAATTAAAGCAAGTTTTCTTCCCTTACACCTTACTTTTAAAACACTTGTTCATAGCTTCGTGCTAATTTGGTTTATAGCCTGGGAAAGGATGCTGAGCTGATACCTCAAGCTATTGATTACTTTATGGATGGACATCTGCAACAACAATTTGCTTTCTAGCCTGGGACAGGAAGAACTACTGATACCTCCGAGTACATCAAAGGTTTTGTTGTGTGGGAAAACGGACAATGAATTAATTCATCAATCATTTGGACAGCCAGCCAATCAGGTGCATGGGTTGTGAAACCAAGGCTTGACATTTCATAATAAATATGCCTTTGGTTTGGAAAGATGAAGAGAGAAGCAAAGAAGAAGAGGAACGGACCAAGACGGCCCTGGTCGTCAGAAAGGCATCATGAACATCGATTGCTAAATCAAACGCCTCCCTGGGACATTCATCCTTGTCATCTGTAACTTTTTCATAAGCTTTTTCTAAAGACTATACATATTCAGACTTTCCTATCACTACCTATTTTCTAGTATTCTTTGTTCTTGTGGTATTATTATTATTCTTGTAATAAATACCATGCTGCTTTTAACTTTGTCTAGAGTGATTGAAGTAATAAGTTAGATTTCTTGGAGCACCTGGTGACAGCCGGATTTTTGCCATTATTTCTGTGCTGCGAGGTTTATATGGCTGAGAGTGAGAGCGCTATACTCAACAGAAGGGACAAATACGAGAAAGAAGGTATTCTTGGCTGATGAATGGCCTATAGTCAAGAGTGCTGAGTCTTTGTATGTTTAAATGTATTCTTGTAGACCAAAAGTAATATTTAGGTCTGAGATATCACTAAAACATCGTATTGTTGTTCGTGCCGAAAATAAGTAAGTCTCTTGAAGTGCTGAATGACAGGCTTTTATTCCTAAAGCACTTGTGTGGTTTAAAGTGCTAAGGGTTAATCAGCATGTGTGTGTCATTCATGGAGCACTGTTGTGGTTAGGGTCTGTGTGTGTGTTCATCTTAAAGTGCAACAGTAGACCAACCCGATAACGAACTTGACGAGAACCCTTATCCTGTGGAGTAAGTGGAGGGAAATACCACGATAATACATTCACCTTTCCTGTATGCAACACGATTTACGGTTTCTGCTCGGTAAAAAAAATTAGTGGTTGAACGACTGGGAGCTGAGCTGCCATTCATTAAATCTTCAAGAAACCCATAAGGAGCAGAAACCAGTGGATGGTGTATGGAATACAATTCCATCCTTTATCACGCATGCGCGTCAGAGGGTCACCCTCTGGGTTCCTCCCACGTGTGTAATTCCACCTCAGACCGAGAGGGGCCACTGCCACTAACCAGGTGATCTTCCGTTCTCTCCATAGTGCCATGAAACCACCAAGTGACTCTGCCCCTTCCAGTCCCAAAACCATAAAAACCCAGCCAACCAGAAGGAGGCGCCGCTTATTGACTGGAAGCCTGAGGAGATGAAGCTCCTTCAAACCTCAACTGAAGTGAACAGAGAAGCCTTGAGAGGCAGTGATTTAGTTGTACAGAGCGCCAGTTGTTTGTTATTGTGCCATTTGTGGAACTGTTTGGAAGTAAATGGGAATGGACAAGTTGACACCCCAACATTTTTCTTATCTTTCCACCCACCATTCCCCTGGGCAACCACACCTTGCATTCAGTAATATTAAATAAAACTGGTTTTACAACTGTGACCAGTCAAATCAATTCATTCTAAATAGTGTGATGTAATCAGGGGTGGATCTACCATGAAACTCACAAAGCTTAAGCTTAAGTGCCCCCTAATCCCGGAGAGGTACCAGAAGCGACTTTGATTTTCACCCCGTATAAGTCAAAAACGTAAAGGAATAGGACATTTTTTCACACCAGTGACATCCAGTATAACCATTGTGGTATATGGCCGGCCATTCATCCCGTCCAATACTCCCAGGCCGCTAGATGGAGCCCTCCCTGCAGCATGGAGGTGCCCCGAATGCCAGCAGGGAATCATGGACAATGGAGTGTTTATTCACAGCCCTGCTGGATACCATGGGGGCCGCCAGAGGACACTGCAGGGAGGATCAAGGACTATTTTCCCTACGTCCCAGTTACGTGGGCAGAAGAAATGACGTACTTCCGGGTTGAAGAAAAGGAGTTTTCATCCGACCCGGAAGTGTTGCCAGTCACACGGATAGAGAAGAGAAAAACATCCGGGTTGAGGACTATAAAAGGACTGTGGGAGATCCCAGGGTGACAATGCCTCTGGGAGTGGAGGATTTGAATATCGTATTTATTATTGTTATTATCTATGAGTATTGTGGAGTGGAGGGTACTTTGTGCACTTTTTTATTGGAATAAAGTCAATTATTGGACTTTTATCTGGTGTCTGCTGTCTGGTCTGAGGGTTCAAGGGGACGACAGCGCCCCCTATCTGTCACACCATTTTAATCAAAATGTGAGACGTAGTTTTTACAATTTTTTTTTTTTAAATTGCTGTGATCTGATGTGGAATAACCCCAATGAAGAAGATGTCAGTGGTTACCCAGACCTTGTTGCTGGTTGTGAAGGGGCCTCCATAACACTTCAAGTTTCAGTGTCACCAAAAATGCAGATATGCCACTGGGTGTAATATTTAACACATAATATCTCTACAAGACAGAGTCTTGTTATCTGTATCAGATTCATTCAACACTTCACTGTAGTAAAATACACAAAAAATGTCAACAGAGAGTTGTTTGAATCATTGGATGTAATCCAAATTTTACAGAATGCTGTCCATGATGTGCAGTCAAGAAGGAAGTCTTGCTTCTCTGATATATGGTGTGCAACAGTTTTGCCAGTACTTTAAAGATAACTTTTATAAATTAGCTTACATAACCACAGGAAACGTTGAGAACACACTGAAAATTTATTTTGTTAACCATTATTGAATTAAATTTTTCTCACAGTGCAAAGATATATTGGGTTATAAGGAAGAAATTGCAGTATTTCTGCAAAGGGGGCATTGCCTTATGCAAATATCCGAGTGAGACTCGAAAAGTAAAAGCAACTTACCCGTTAATAGTGGTGACTGTGAGCGGATACAATACAATACAATTTGTTTTTGTGTATCCCAAAATCACACAAGAAGTGCCGCAATGGGCTTTAACAGACCCAGCCTTGACTCTCTAAGAAGACAAGAAAAAACTCCCATAAAAACCCTTGTAGGGCAAAAATGGCAGTTCAAAGAGAGACCCCTTTCCAGGTAGGTTGGGTGTGCAATGGGTGTCAAAAGAAGGGGGGTCAATACAATACAATACAATACACAAAACAGAAAAAATCCTCAATATAGTATAAACATAACAATCTTAGAAGTACGGAGCAGAATTTAACAGTAGATGATAGATAGATAGATAGATAGATAGATAGATAGATAGATAGATAGATAGATAGATAGATAGATAATCCAGCATCAGTATACTGATACAAAGAAACAATATTAAATTAAATAGTAATAAAAATGAAAAAAATAAAATAAATAAATAAAAAAGCAGACAATAACTTTAAATAATGTTAGCGTTTACTCCCCCGGTGGAACTGAAGAGTCGCATAGTGTGGGGTCTCCTCAGTCTGTCAGTGAGCAGGACGGTGACAGCAGTCTGTCACTGAAGCTACTCCTCTTCCTGGAGATGATCCTGTTCAGTGGATGCAGTGGATTCTTCATGATTGACAGGAGTTTGCTTAGTGCCCGTCGCTCTGCCACAGATGTTAAACTGTCTAACTTTACTCCTACAGTAGAGCCTGCCTTCTTAACAAGTTTGTCCAGGCGTGAGGCGTCGTTCATCTTTATGCTGCCACCCCAGCACACCACCGCGTAGAAGAGGGCACTCGCCACAACCGTCTGGTAGAACATCTGCAGCATCTTACTGCAGATGTTGAAGGATGCCAACCTTCTCAGAAAGTATAGTCGGCTCTGACCTTTCTTACATAGAGCATCAGTATTGGCAGTCCAGTCCAGTTTATCATCCAGCTGCACTCCCAGGTATTTATAGGTCTGCACCCTCTGCACAGTCACCTCTGATGATCACAGGGTCCATGAGGGGCCTGGGCCTCCTAAAATCCACCACCAGTTCCTTGGTTTTGCTGGTGTTAAGATGTAAGTGGTTTGAGTCACACCATTTAACAAAGCCTTTGATTAGCTTCCTGTACTCCTCATCCTGCCCACTCCTGATGCAGCCCACCATAGCAGTGTCGTCAGTGAACTTTTACACGTGACAGGACTCTGAGTCATATTGGAAGTCTGATGTATATAGATTAATAAGGACCGGAGAAAGTCCAGTCCCCTGTGGCACCCCTGTATTGCTGCACACAATGTCAGACCTGCAGTTCCCAAGATGCACATATTGAGGTCTGTCTGTAAGATAGTCCACAATCCATGCCACCAGGTGTGAATCTACTCCCATCTCTGTCAGCTTGTCTCTAAGGAGCAGAGGTTGGATGGTGTTGAAGGCGCTAGAGAAGTCCAGAAACATAATTCTTACAGCACCACTGCCTCTGTCCAGGTGGGAGAGGGATTGATGAAGCATGTAGATGATGGCATCCTCCGCTCCCACCTTCTCCTGGTATGCGAACTGCAGAGGGTCGAGGGCGTGGCGGACCTGTGGCCTCAGGTGGTGAAGCAGCAGCCGCTCCATCCATCCATCCATTATCCAACCCGCTATATCCTAACTACAGGGTCAAGGGGGTCTGCTGGAGCCAATCCCAGTCAACACAGGGCGCAAGGTGGGAAACAAACCCCGGGCAGGGCACCAACCCACCCCAGAGTAGATGATATCACATAATATGATTTGGATTTGTTTAGAGTTCTGAAGACCTCAGCCATCAAGCTGCCTCCCCCATTTGGTCATTCCACAGCTGAAATAGCTATAATCCGATGAAAGGACCCCTCTTTCCCATGATTCCTGCGATCCTCCATCAGGGATGGATCTATCACATGTCACACAAGTGCACCTCTGCATCAGGGCTCCTCTAAAGTATTCAGTACCACCTTGGGGTAGGAGGGGGCGCTTTTGCTAACCATCTCCTCTCCTTTTCCTCCAGTAGCATGGAGAAGATGACCCCAGAAGACACCTGACTCTGCCCCTTCCAGTGTTTTCTGAGCTCTATCACAAAGCTGGCATCTCTCTGTGAGCCAAGCACGACAATGATAATGCAACCTCAACTTGGACTTAAGTCCGACTGTGGCTAATTTGTTGTTATTTATATGGGAGTACAGTAATCCCTCCTTGAGCGCGGGGGTTGCGTTCCAGACCCCCCCGCGATAGGTGAAAATCCGCGAAGTAGAAACCATATGTCTGTATGGTTATTTTTATATATTTTAAGCCCTTATAAACTCTCCCACGCTGTTTATAAATATTCCCTGCAGAGTTATACAGCATAATCCCATTGTATTCTCTTAGATATTAGGTAAGATTCATTGAAATTATGTATATAAACACACTGTTTATATACAGTAAAACCTAAATATTATTTTAAAGATATTGAGTGTCTCCGATATCACGTTACAGCCATTACGATAGACAGGCCACCAGCAATAAATACGTACAATGCAAGAAAAATAGTATACAGTAAATGTGTGTACAGTGACACTAAACGTACGTACATGTACTAAATACTGTAAGTAGAAAATTAATTATGGTTACTCACCAACAATGACACGATGACTTGTCCGATAACAATGCGTTTAATTTTACTGCACAACAAAGGAGAGCGTTACAGCCCTTCTAAAGGAGCCACTTCAGGCGATTGTGTAGCACTGCCGTTGTTCTTCTTCAATCCAAATCCCTAAAGCAGATTCCATCCAGACTACTGCCTTATTACATACACGAACAACTCGTTTTGCACCCTGGTTAAAAAGACACTGTGGCCGTAGATCTTATATTATATTAAAAGAATCGTAGCCTTTAACAAATCCAAAACGTTTACCTTTTCGGCAATCGTTAACATCTTCTTCTTGCGCTTGGGCACGGCCCCTGAAGCAGTAGCAGATCATTTTGGAGCCACAATGAAGGGCTTGACTATACACAAAGATAAACACAAAAGAGCACAACTCTTTACACAGCGAAACACGTTGATGCTGAATGAGCGAGACGAGACTTCCTGGTTAACACTGCATTCAGCACGCTGGAACTTAACTGCGTACTCTGATTGGTTAGCTTCTCAGTCAGGAGAACTTAACTGCGTGCTCTGATTGGTTAGCTTCTCAGCCATCCGCCAATAGCGTCCCTTGTATGAAATCAACTGGGCAAACCAACTGAGGAAGCATGTACAGGAAGTGAAAAGACACATTGTCCGCAGAACCCGCGAAGCAGCGAAAAATCCGCGTTATATATTTAGTTATGCTTTCATATAAAATCCGCAATAGAGTGAAGTCGCGAAAGTCGAAGCGCGAGATTACTGTACCTGTATTTCTGTTATTTTTTTGGAAGAAGTACACAGGGACGACTGATTTGTCACCCCAGCATTCACCCCACATTGTCTCCCTGCAGGCTCATGCACTTCTCGTATCATTTCACTAACTTCTTCCTTCCTTGGGAGAAGAAGTTTCCTGGCTGCTCCTGAATCCAGGTTTGCACCACTTCCTTAACCTCTGGTGACAATTCACTCCAAAAAACTTGGATCTTCTTTGTAACATGTCAGGAACTGAACTGCAGTCTCCGCTCACTGTTGCTTATGCAGATCAGTGGGTTGTTTAAGTACCTGTAATACTGGCACATATGTGCACTTGGGAGACAACTTCAATGCTCATATAAATGTAATTACACTCCCAACCAGTGTTTGGCGCTGTTGCCTAATGTTCTCTTCCTTCATCTGCAGAAGCAGTGATTGACGGTTGCGTTCCTAATGATGTCACTTCCAGTTCCCAAACCAACTGAATCCACCTCTTTCAGTCCACCTGTGGAAACCTTCTCTGTCGCCATCTTGGGGCCAGATGAAGATCGTATCAACACAATTACAATACTTATTTTGATTTTATGATTTATTTTTTTAATTCTGTCAATTATACGGAGATCACCCCGGTGCCCCAACACTTCATCTGTGTTTTTTTGTCCTGACATATGATACCCCAAGTCATCTTTCATTATGCAGTGTGCAGATCCACAGTTGATATCCGTCAGTCTTCTCTGAAGAAGACATTCACCATGTCGATGTGGGCTTATGTATGTGATGTTGATGGTCGACCAGATCGAGTTTCACACTTGAAACAGTGGAGGGGAGGCATGCGCTTCTCCTTTGGCCGTGCCGCGAGTTTTAAGATGATCATAATCAGAAGCTGCCTGCTCGATGAGGTTTTAGTAGGCCCTTTGTGTCTCACCCTACAGGAATGGTGCCAATATGTTTGCCCACTCCACTCTCTTCCAGCACTGTCAGTTGTGGCTGTTTGCTCAAAGACAAGGAAATAGGATTCTATATCATCATCCACGTGAATTGGCAACAATACCAGGGGCAGAGCTTTAGATTGGCCTTGGCGGAGAGCCACACATGGTTGGTTCCGCACCTCAATCTCCGCGAGCTGTGTCTGTTGTTTTCTTACCTGTACCCGTAGGGACTGGAGCTCGGCAGTCATGGTGGTGATGATGGTATTCAGGTGTTGCTGTTCCATCATTTCTAAGCAAAATCTGCACAACTACGCCACTTTACAGACACAAGTCCAAACAGGACCAAAGTAGGTAAACTGGTTTGCCTGTTTATGAAGGAAGATGGCGGGAAGGGGTGGGTCCAGGAGGTTGTCATTGATGGTGGGGCCATCAATCACCCGGTCTGCAGAGACAGAAAGTGAGAAAGGATCAGAGAACAGCGCCAACCCCTGGCTTGGCAGGTAATTACATTCACTAGAGGTCTTAAGGTCGCTCCCATGCGCACACACCTGATCATTATTAACGTTACGTGTAAAATGCAGCTTTGCAACGACGATGATTTGGGTGTCTCACAAACCAATCAATTCTTGATTTTTGCACCAAACTTTAAACGCCCTTACAACCAGTAAGGTAACTTGCAGATTTATACATTTTTCTACCACTGCACCTGAGGTTTTCTTAAAGCAAGCGACATTAACGCAAATCTGCACACACATGATGGTCACGTCCCCAGTGTATGAGCACACAGTTGTGTGTATCACCATATCAATGCACAGGTGCTCATGTATGCAAGTTACTTATCAATAGCTCCTGATGACCCTGATTCTATTGATTCACTAACACAATGTCTGACTAGTATCTCAGAATGGATGAATAGTCATTTTCTCAAGTTAAATAAAGAGAAAACTGAAATTTTAGTGATCAGCAATAATGGATACAATGAGGCTATTAGAAATAAACTGGATACATTAGGATTAAAAGTCAAGACGAAGGGAAAAAGCTTAGGGGTGATTGTTGACTGCAATCTGAATTTTAAATCACATATTAATCAGATCATTAGGACAGCATTTTTTCACTTAAGAAACATAAGTAAAGTTAGACCTCTTTTATCACTGAAAGATGCTGAGAAATTAGTTCACGTGTTTGTTTTCAGTCGACTAGATTACTGTAACGCACTCCTCTCTGGACCACCCAAAAAAGATATAAATCACTTGCAACGAGTGCAGAATGCAGCTGCTAGAATCCTAACTAGGAAAAGAAAATCCGAACACATCACACCAGTCTTAGCGTCACTACACTGGTTACCTGTGTCATTCAGAATTGACTTTAAAATTCTGCTTATGGTTTATAAAGCCTTAAATAATCTCGCCCCATCTTATATATCGGAATGTCTGACACCTTATATTCCAAATCGTAACCTCAGATCCTCAAATGAGGGCCTCCTTAGAATTCCAAGAACAAAACTTAAAAGAAGTGGTGAGGCGGGCAGGCGGCCTTCTGCTGTTATACACCTAAAATTTGGAATAGCCTGCCAATAGGAATTCACCAGGCTGATACAGTAGATCAGTTTAAAACACGGCTGAAAACACATTACTTTAACATGGCCTTCTCATAACTTCATTTTAATTTTAATTTAACTTAATCCTGATACTCTATATGTTCAATTCATCATAATAACTATTCATGGTGGCTCTAAAATCGGTACTGACCCCTACTCTCTTTTTCTGTTTCTTTTTCCGGTCTCTTTGTGGTGGCGGCCTGCGGAACCACCAATCTACTCAAAGCTTCATGATGCTCCAACAATGATGGATGGATTAAAAGGAAGAAGTCTATGTGACCATCATCATCATCAAGCCCTTCCGTGAGAATCCTAAATCTAAAGAGGACTGTTTGATTGATGTTAGGTAGAATGTCCACAGAGGGGACTGGTCAGGTGGTCTCATGGTCTGGAATCCCTACAGATTTTATTTTTTCTCCAGCCGTCTGGAGTCTTTTTGTTTTTTCTGTCCCCCCTGGCCATTGAACCTTACTCTTATTCGATGTTAATGTTGATTTATTTTGTTTTATAATTGTGTCTTTCATTTTTCTATTCTTTAATATGTAAAGCACTTTGAGCTACTGTTTGTATGAAAATGTGCTATATAAATAAATGTTGTTGTTATGCAAATTGTATTGTAGTAGACAGCATATCACCTGAAGACAGGTGGGGCCGGATGCGTAATTGATAGTGAAATGTCACACAGCAGTCCACAAACCCCCAGAAACATTTCTGTTACATGTTACAGGTTTGATCACGTCAGATCAATAGAACATCGTAGAAGATGCATCACCAGGGAGGGCATGACATGGCACAATGGGGTTTGATCAGCCACAGTGTGAGAGCGGACACGACTTTACTTACAGTGTAGGTACTTTCAGTACAAATGTCACTTTACAAGGTATTTCATCTACAAGTATGACTGTGGATCATCTAGTCATACATCCATTCATGAAACCCATGCTGTCCTGAGCAGGGTCAAGAGGAAGCTGGAGCCTATCTCAGCATACATGGGATGCAAGGCAGGAATAACACTTGGATTAATCCACTGTTAGGTAAACGTGCCCGACATCAGGCTTTACACTCACGTGGCGCGTATGGTTCTCTTGCAGTTTACAACTTGATGCTCATTGCTGTATCGTTCTTGATATTTTTCCAAAATGGCAACAATTACATGCAGCGTCGTGCAATATCTTACCTCATTATGCTTGCCTTTTTTTCTACTACTACCATTTTGATTGTTATTATTATTATTAATATTATTATCTACTAGCTGTCCCCCATGGCTCCGCCCATGTAGTAGAGAGGAGGGCCATCTTTAGCTCCTACTTGTTTTGGGGCGCTTGTCCCCTTAACTTTTCTCTTCAGCATTTGGAAGACCTGCTCAGTTGGACTGAAATCGGGTGACTGGCTTGGCCATTCAGGAAGTTTCCATTTTTGAGCTTTCATAAACTTCTGTGTTGGATGTGACCCAGTGTTGGGTCATCATCTTATTGTAGGATGAACTGCCATCCAATGAGTTTGGGGGCATTTACAGGGAGCTTTACTGGAACCAAACAGCAGAGTGAAGACTTTTTTTCATTTAACAGAGATATTAACATTTCATATTTAAACTGCTCAAACAAATGAAAGGAACACTTTGAAAACGCATCAGATCTCAATGGGAAAAATATCCTGCTGGATATCTCTACTGGTACGGATTGGTAATGTGGCAGGCAGGCAGGTGAGTCCATTTTGCAGAAATTTCATTGCAGCAACTCACAATTGTACTCAGTAGTTTGTAATAAACCTACAGTATGTGCTTGTATGCCTTCCTGATAATGTCCTAATGAGATTACAGATGGTGTCTTGGGGGATCTCCTCCCAGATCTGCAGAAGGGCATCACTGAGCTTCTGGACAGGCTGGTACATCAGATGGACCATAACATAATGTCCCACCCAGAGGTGTTCTATTGGATTGAGTTTAGGTGGGCATGGGAGCCAGTCAATGTTATCAGTTCCTTCATCCTCTTGCCAGCATAGGGTCTGACAATAGGTCCAAGAATTTCATCCTGATACCTAATGGCAGTCAAGGTGCCATTGTCAAGCCTATAGAGGTCTGTGCGTCCCTCCTTGGATATGCCTCCCCAGACCATCACCACCAAACAGGTCATGCGGAACGATGTCACAGGCAGCATAACGTTCTCCATGGCTTCTCCAGACCCTTTCACATCTGTCACATGTGCTCAGGGTGAACCTGCTCTCATCTGTGAAAAAGCACAGGGTGCCAGTGGTGGACCTGCCAATTCTGGTATTCTATGGCAAATGGCAATCGAGCTCCACAGTGTCCAGTAGAGGACGTCGGGCCCTCAGGCCACCCTCATGAAGTCTTTTTCTGATTGTTTGGTCAGAGACATTCACACCAGTGGTCTGCCTGCCTGCTGGAGGTCATTTTGTAGGCTCTGGCAGTGCTCATCCCATTCCTCCTTGCCCAAAGGTGCAGATACCGGTGGGTTCTGCTGATGGGTTAAGGACCTTCTACGAGGGGCCCTGTCCAGCTCTCCTAGAGGAACTGCCTGTCTGTCTCCTGGGATCTCCTCCATGCCCTTGAGACTGCCTGTGCCACCTCTGTAGGGTCCAGGTATGGCCTCATACTACCAGTAGTGACACTGACCACAGCCAAATGCAAAATGAGTGACAAAACAGATGAGGAGGAAAAAATGTCAGTGGCCTCCCTCCACCTGTTAACCCATTCATTCCTGTTTTGGAGGTCATCCTCATTGTTGCCCCCTCTAGTGCACCAAAGCACCTCAAACTGATGAACAAGCCCCTCTGCTACTTCACTGAGCAGATCAATAGCCCAGAAGAGTCATCGACTTGATTCTATTCTCTCATTAAAAAGGGCTCCTTTAATTTTTTTGAGCAGTATAGTTTAAGACCTGAGTTTTCAGTAAATTTACCTACCAGCATGTCAATACGCCACACAGCACAGAGATGAATGACCCGTCTACCGATGCTTTGTAAGAGTTATGAAGACCCAAAGAAGCCTTCATTAGGGTCTTATGACATAAAAGTAAATGAGTAATAGCTGCATGTTTCCAGTACCCAAACTAAAGTGTTACTGAGTAACTGTAATTTGAGGCGATGTGCCATTGATGGTGCCATGTGGTACACCATAATGTGCCTAATGCTGCCACAATCGGCCGTGACCTGCAAAAGAGAGTCATCTCAAGATATGGTTTTGAATTTTTATGCCCCTTGTTTGCTGTGTGTTATCAATTTGCTCCTGTCAGTCTCAAGTCCAATTCAGGGTTGCATGTAGAGTGCCAGGCTAGTGGTGGGCACTAACACACGCACACCTATCCATTCTAACAGCCAAATAGGAACTGCAGATTAGCCCAACCTGTACATCTTTGTGGATGTAGGTGGAAAACTGGAATAGCATAACATGCCACCTGCACACACACCACCAGGCACACAATTTAAAGCCAGGATTCTGGATGTGCGAAGCAGTGGCACTGCCTGGCATGAGCCTTCCATCTTTACACGTTCCAAATTCACTTACAGGTATTTCTGTTTTGGATAGAAGGACTGCCGCCTCGACCTGCCCGACAGCCTGAGCCTTTGAAGCACGAGGAGGACAAGTAAACTCCAGATGAGGGCATCACGGAGTGAAAGAAAAGTGTGGTCTGTGCATTGCGAGGTGGCGATGCCACGCACTGTGCCAAGGTGTTGCTAAATCACTGCTTACATTAAATGAGTCGTATTATTTGCCTTGTCATCCACTATCATTCTTTTTTATGTAGTTTAGGGCTGCAAAATAAATAAATCAACCCAAGACTCTTTATGTTTCTCATTGGTTTTTCTTTGTGTGTCTTTTTACATTTTGAGGTTAAATATTACCTTTAAAGTAAAGTGCAGCTTCTCAACGCCCATCGTGATGTCTGTTTGTTGATTTGGAATTTCTTTTAAAGCCTACTATAATGTCTGTTTGGCAAATTGTCAAAGTTTAAAGGAAAGTTTTGTTTTTTCATTTCTTGCAGTCGTAATAAAAGAAGAAAACGTGATGAGTGATAAGTCCTGCTTTTAAACAGACACCCAAAGGCGTCGTCAAGGCCGGCTTTCATAAACTGATGGCTTATCGCTTTACACACAGGCGTTTACCACTGTAGTGGTGACTGGCCGCTTCTTGGTGACATTTTCACAAACGTCATCTCTGCCCATGCAGTCGATGCAGAAGGATGCCAGCAGAGCTGATGAGGGCATCAGGGGACTGAATAAAGGACCCTCACTGGACAAGACAGAGGAGCCATGGGAGGAAATCCATCTGTCTACTGAACCTGCTTCACCCTTCACCACAACCACAGAAAATATGAGAGCCAAATTGTGACTGGGATGCAAATCACATGAGAAGTACACACACAGTACATCATGGAATGAAATGCTTAGCTGCTCAACTCCTATAACTGTGCATTTAAGAGGAATATAAAAGGACAATAACAATTAGACATGACTTTATAAATGTTAAGAAAAATCATTAACAGAACTTGAAACCAGTAGGGGATGCCACTGAGCCCCAAACTCCAGATACAATCACACCCAAGCTAGTCACGGGTTCAAGTATACTGTAGTCCCTTTTAATTAATAAACCTTATATTCATAGATTAAATAAGAATGACCAAAGTAAATAGCCCAGAAAAATTATTCTCTTTCTTCATACTCAGCCTCGTCCACCTTATTCCTTCTCTGACTGCCCAGTTAAGATGATGCAGCTCCTTTTATTTTTGACCTGGCAGTACTTCTGAGGCTAGAACATAATAATAATGATAATAATAATAATAATAATACATTTTATTTATATAGCGCCTTTCCCATGCTCAAGGCGCTTCACAGAGTCTTAGAAAAAAACAGCAGGGTATATGTAACATTGGATACACATTTTCCTGAATAGAACAATGAAACAGATAACAAAGCATTAAATAGAATAAAGGACAATAAACCAGAGTAAAATACTAAATTCAATACTAAAAGAAAAACCTAACAGATAACCTAACTTGTGATATAACAGACACACAAATTATCCCGAGGTCCTGGACAGAGAGGTAAACTAAAAGAGGGCAGAATGTTAAGTTAAAAGTCTTCCTAAATAGATGAGTTTTAAGTTGTTTTTTAAAAGAATGAATGGAGTCGGCTGATCTCATTAATTTCGGGATGTCATTCTAAAGTCTGGGCGCTATGGAGCTGAAGGCCCTGCTGTCACCCATAAAGTGCAGGTTAGTGTGATGGCACAACAAGATTACGAGAATCAGAAGACCTTAGTAGGCAGACAGGCACGTAGTGATGGAGAAGGTCACTGACGTAGTCCGGTGCGAGGCCATTTAAAGCATTGTAGGTTATTAATAGAATTTTATATTCAATTCTGTAAGACACAGGGAGCCAGTGAAGGTGGAGCAGGATGGGTGTGATGTGCTCACTGCTGGTTCGCGTCGAGTTTTGAATAAGCTGGAGCTGTGATATAAGATAGAAGGGGCACCTGCCAGTAGCGAGTTACAATAATCGATGTGGGATGTGATAAAAGCAGGGCCAGGTTTCTCAGCATTAGAAAAGGAGAGGAAGGAGCGAACACGGGATATGTGACAGAGGTGAAAGGAAGAAAGTTTCTTAATGTGGTTTATGTGGGCAGAATAAGAAAGGGAGGAATCAAAAATGATACCAAGGTTCCTTATGTCAGAAGAAGGTCTGATGAGACCACCGTCAAAAATGACTGAAAAGGAGCTCATTTTCTTAAGTAGCGCTTTAGTGCCAATTTGCAGGAGTTCAGTTTTGCTGCAATTTAATTTTAAAGAGTTCTGCTCCATCCAGGTTTTAATTTCACTGAGGCAAGTTGTGAGCTGAGAAAATTCTGATGAAGTTGCAATTTTGACATTGAAATAGAGTTGAGTTTCATCTGCATGAAAATGATAACCCGGTCCATAGCTACCAATAAAATGGCCAAGGGGAAGCATATAAATACTGAAGAGAAGAGGGCCGAGGACAGAGCCCTGAGGAGCTCCTTGTATGACTGGCGCTGAGCTGGACCTGCTGTTGCCAAGACTAACAAACTCTTGTCTATCAGTCTGATAGGACTTGAACCAATGGAGGGCAGTGCCAGAGATACCCAGCATGTTCTCCATTCTGGACAGTAGAATGTCATGTCTGACCCGAGTGTCAAATGCTGCACTGAGGTCTAACAGAATAAATATACTGGTTTATCCAGAGTCTCCTGCCATAAGCAAATCATTGGATATCTGAAGAAGAGCAGTTTCACAGCTGTGCTGCGCCCTGAAACCAGACTGAAAGGGTTCCATCAAACTTTTAAAGGTTAAGTAATTGGTGAGCTGGGAGGCTACAATACGGTTAAGAGCTTTTGACAGAAAAGGTAAGTGGGAAATAGGCCGAAAACATGGTTCGTAGGAAGCACTTCTGGGTTAGGCAGGAGTCCCAAAAAGTAGGGATCATACCTCCCTACACTGTTCCCTGTTGGTACCTCCAGAACCCAACACAGCTGTGTTCCAGACCTCCAATTCCCACGATGCCCTGTGGGTATCCAAAGGGGTTCTGAATCCCAAGGATGCTACCCTCTAGTATATGGGGGGCATAGTACCCAGATGCTGGTGTCTCTCCTGGTTCTACTATTCTCACTCTCTATGGATTCTTGTGTCCATCCGGTCAGAGAGCCTGTTATTCTGCCTCCTTTTCCCATGGCATCCCTTCCAGGTAAGGAATCGCACTTTGGGACACCTGTCTATCTTCCAGAAGCACTCACAAATGTTAAGTATGTGAATAATAATAACTAGATAGATAATTTTAACATTCCATGTAAAAGAGTCAACAATAGGGCATCATGTAGTTCTCAACACATTCCACTTTCGAAGATGTGGATGGACTTGGTGTTTCTGGTCTTCAGCACAGAAGGGGCCATTGCTGGGATGGCTGATATCCCTGATTATTTTCTTTGCCCCGGTCGGGCATCACTTGCTGTAGATCACCTGAAAGTTAGACAGTGAAGGCCTTCAGCTGACCACCACATGACTCTCTGTAGAGCCTTGCTGTTCCCAAACAAGGTGGTGACAATTTCTGTCAGGATACTTTTGATGGTGGAGGTGTAGAAGTTGTTTAGTAACTGGGAAGGCAGCCTGAAATCCCTGAGGTGGTAAAGATGTTCCTCATCTGTTTGGACCAGCTCAGCTCCTCTGTGATGTGGACACCAAGCTATCTGAAGCCTCCCGCCATCTCCACCTGAGTGCTGTTAATATCGAAGGGGTGGTATCTGTCCTCTCCAAAAGACCACAATCAGCTCCTTTATCTTGGTGACATTCAGAAGTAGACTGTTGTCCTGACACCAGGTGTGACCGACTCTCCACTTCATCCAGGTAAGCCTGCTCGTTGTTGGCAGATATCAGGTCTATCATAGCTGTGTCATCAACAAACTTGACAATTTTGTTAGAATCAAGTGTAGCCATGCAGTCATACATGTAGAAGGGAGTACAGCAGAGGACTCAGAATACAGCCTTGTGGAGCCCCTGCATTGAGCGTGAAGGATGATAAGGTATAGCCAACCACTTGAACCCAACTCAACAATGAAGTGCTCAGACGTAGGTTCATTAGCTTGAAGAGTGTAATTATTGTGCTAAATAGCATTCTTATACAGGGGGATTCAATCGAAAGAGGCCCAGAATATTCTGTAATAACTCTCAATAGGACGAAGCAATCTGAACGAACCAATGTGCAATGTGTTCCTTAGTATACGGAGCTTCGAACAAGCCGGGATGCCCCTGCGTCGAAGCGATGAGGTAGATGCCAGACAGTTTAACCTCTGTTTGCAACTTCTGGGAGCATACCACCCATACCCCTTCACTCAGTCACTCGACGTCTCATCAGGATGATTGCGTACAGTGTTGAGCAGCACATCTTCATGGTGCAAACCTATTGGGTCACCAATTTGTTTAAACGATGTCAGAATCAACTGGATGACCGTGAGTTAATGGCAGGTGACTTCCAGCAAGATGGAGCAACGTGTCACACATCATCAAGGAGCATGGCCGAAACGGAGTTCTTCTTCGGCAACAGGGTAATTTCAAAGGTGCTTTGGCCACCACAGTAGCATGATCTGACACCACGAGACTTTTCAAAGATAAAGTCTATCAGAACAAGCCTCGTACTGTGGAAGATTTGATGGAAAACATCCAACGTGAAATTGCTGCTGTTCAACTAAACCCAACCACCCCCAAAGAGACACTTGCTGAAATGTTCAGGAACATGGAGCGCCACGTTGAAATGTGTCTAGCAGAAAATGGAAACCACTTCCAGCATTTCCTGTAATGCAATCGATTACGCAGATGTCAAGGTATAGAGTGTCTTTTTTTGGTTCAGATTACGTCATCCTAACGGGAGTTACAACAGAATATTCAGGGCCTCTTTCGAGTGAATCTCCCTGTATAATTATATTTTTGGTTGTCCAGGTGGGCCCAAGGTGATGGTACCATCCATGAATTTACTGGAGTGAGATTTGAACTGTAAGGGATCCAATTCTTTTACAGAGAAGAGCGTATGTGATTTTTGACCAGGTTCTTGAAGCAATTCATTGCTATCAGCGTCAGTACGATAGGTTGATAGTCATTCAGAGAGGTTGGACTTGCGCTCTTAGGTACGGGGACAATGGTGGATCCTTTTAAAGCATGTTGGTACAGCACACTGAGTTAAGGAGAGATTAAATATGACCGGGAACGCTGGTGTAACCTGATCAGCGCAGATCCTAAAATGCCATCTGGACCCTCTATCTTCCTGGTGCTCACCTTCCTGAAAGCTCTCTTGATGTTGTGTTCCAACAGAGTGCTGTGTCTTCACTGAGTGGTTCTCTCACAGCAGATGTGCTGGACTGCTGGCTGGCATTAGCAGCATTCACATTGAATTAATTTTGTCTGCCAATGAGGGTGCCAGCCATCACCGTGGTGGCTTTATAGTCTGTTATTGTCTGCAGACCTTGCCACATGCAACTAGGACTTGCAAATTCAAATCACCCTTTCACTTTCACAGAAAACAAACTGTCATTGGGCTCTATATGGAAAGCCAACAATGGATCCCATTTGAGATCTACACATCAGGGCGACACTGGTCCCAAAACACTGGCCCAGTGTGGACAAACAAATAGGTAGCCCACATTTGGTCATGAAGTCCATACTTTACAAGTCATTCCATTTTCTAAAACTCTTAATCCAGTCCAGGGATGCGGGAGATGCTGGAGCCTATCCCTGGACAGGCCACCAGTCCATTCCAAGGCAAACACACACTAGGGACAATTTAGCATCACCAGTTTAGCCAACCTGCCTGTCTTTGGACAGTTGGAGGAAACTGGAGCACCCGGAGGGAACCCACGCAGGCACGAGGAGAACATGCAAACTCCATTCAAGAACGACTCAAGACACAAACCCCAGTCTCCTTGCCATGAGGCGGCAGCGATATACCACTGCACCGCCATGCCACCCACATCCTCAGGTTTTGAAATCTGAAGGTCAAAGCCCTAATGTCTACACCACACTGCTGATTTATTGTGCAAAGGTAATCTTTTTTCATTGCTGTATGATGTGTTAAGAGTATTTGGGTTCACAAATAAACCTCCATTGTTTATGGCCCTTTGTATGTCATTGTTGACACTTCAGTCTGTCACCAAGAAAGTCTGTCTGCCTCTAGTCCAACTGCAGCCCACATCCACCAACGTCACCCTCAGCATGACTATTGATGTCACTCACAAGACACCTGCTGAAGTTTAGATAGCATTAAAGTCTGGGATTAATTCTTATCATTCATATTATAATGGTCAGGGTGTGTGACAGATGTAGGAATGAGCCGAGCACTCTGCACAAATCTGGTGGTAGTTGGCCTTTAGATGGATCTGCTGCTGCCAGGCATTCTGGCTCATTTCCTAGCCACTCTTAGAGGCTTCTTGGGTCTTCTGCGGTTACACACACATTGCATGCTCCATTCCTGTGTCCGCACTTACAAACCACCAGCCTCAGCTTACTCCACTCACCTGGGGGTTGGAAGTAAATCATCCGCCATATTTTCTGCACCCCGGCTCAGTGAGCAGACCGAAGGCAAAGGTCCAAACCCAAGGCACGCTGATGGCCACACGCCCAGGCCAATGGGCTTTAGCAGCAGGGAGATACGTTCAAAGTGCTTCCAGAAGGGCTACGTCTGCAACCCAACCCCATCCGGGTAGTGATGGGTGATGGGTGACAAGTCGTTCTGAACAACCTTTTTTTAGTGAGACATGCAAATCAATTTAGAGAAGATCAACAGAAGTGCTGTTGTGCATATGTGATGTCAACCTTGCCTTTGGCTTCACAGGTAGGTGTTGAAAGTGCATGTGTGAGTGCTAACTGTCTGCGTTGCAGCTTTTCTTTTACACACCATTGTGTGTTTTGGTTGAAAGCTCCACCCCACTTGTGAATATTAATAAGTTATCACAGAACGATAAAAAACGTAGAAATATGCCTGTATTTTTTTACAGAATGTTATTTTGTCCACTAGATGGCAGTAGAATTCTGTCCTTCGTCTTACTTTGGCTTAACCGCTGCACATTGCACTGTCCAGTGCATAATGAAAACGAGAACTAGAACTAAAAATATTGTTTTTCGCTTTACAAGCACGAGAACTGTAATTCAGGCAAACAGAGAAACTAAAGCTAAATAAAAATAAAAATGATAGTGATATGTGAATGAACTAAAATGAGAACAAAAATTGAGCAAAACAAAAAAAAAGCAATAGCATTTTCGTTCAATCCGGTTCAGTCGTGCAGAGCGGTTGTTTGTAGGTCGCCCTGAGCATTCGGTTACATTGCGCTGTTTACTATGCGGTGATCGTGTACCTTGGGCTTATTATAGTCACGTGGCATAACTTTCGTACAGGACCGTGGTTTGTGTGTTGTGCTCATTTGGTTCGTCGGTTTGAAACAGTAAGCACATGTGGTTAACGATGCCGAGTTTTGCACAGATGTTTGTGGGTAGAAAGTGAGAAAGTAACGTGTGGAAATACTTTAATTACAGCGCAGATGATAAAAAGCAAATGTAGTGTGCGAGAACAAGAAAAAGAGTGCAGGTTTTTAGTTAAGTGGGAGGAATACTACGAATCTGAGGGCTCGTTTAGCTCGACATCATCCATTTTAAGTGCATTAGATGAAGAAAAAAACTAAAGCTGCCTGGTTGAAAATGAAAAGCACAAACACACATAGGTAAACGTCTTTTACTTTGTATCGACAGTTGAGCTTTAGCAACATGTCAATTGAGCGATTTCTCTTTCTTTGGTTTTACTCTAGAATACAAGCATACATATTTTTATGAAAGTGTTTATTGGCTATTTGGGCTTTCGCCTTCACACATCCTACACTTCACCAGGGACGTGCGGTCAGGGAAGGCTGGTGAGGCAGAGCCTCATCTGTCATCATGAAAAGTAAAAAAAAACTAATAATGATAACATAAAATAAATTTGTTTTCTGTATGACTCCAATAATTTTGATAATTTTTATAATTAAAATCACTGAATAGGCGCATTTCCTGTTCAAATACAGGGGAGAAACGCGAGGTATGGCAGTAACGAGCCTCACCTACCCTCGGACTGCGCTCTCCTCACACACTGACGGGGGTTGACGCCTGCGATTGGTGCATGCCTGTTGCTGTCTCTCTGTATTTCGCCAATCTAATGTGTGCAGACATGTTTATTATACACCCTGATTTTCCACAGTCTGGGTAATATCTTTAATAAATGTGTGTGACATATTTAGTCTTGCTCATCAGACATAAAACTGCAGTGAAAAGGCACAGGATGAGGCAAACAGTACTGTGACGTCCTGAAGGATGGGATTGAAAGCACTGGGAAAAAAATACAGAATGCACACAGATCTGCCCGCTTTGTCCAGCCTTGTGGAGCAGACAGATAACTGCATCCTCCTCTCCATTCTTTGTCTGATAGGCAAAGCACAAGTGGATCCAAGTGGTCTATCACAAGAGGAATCATACAGTTTAGATCATTACATTCAAAACTCTAAATATATACAAACTGGATTCCAAAAAAGTTGGGACACTATACAAATCGTGAATAAAAACTGAATGCAATGATGTAGAGGTGCCAACTTCTAATATTTTATTCAGAATAGAACATAAATCACAGAACAAAAGTTTAAACTGAGAAAATGTATCATTTTAAGGGAAAAACATGTCGATTCAGAATTTCATGGTGTCAACAAATCCCAAAAAAGTTGGGACAAGGCCATTTTCACCACTGTGTGGCATCTCCCCTTCTTCTTACAACACTCAACAGACGTCTGGGGACCGAGGAGACCAGTTTCTCAAGTTTAGAAATAGGAATGCTCTCCCATTCTTGTCTAATACAGGCCTCTAACTGTTCAATCGTCTTGGGCCTTCTTTGTCGCACCTTCCTCTTTATGATGCGCCAAATGTTCTCTATAGGTGAAAGATCTGGACTGCAGACTGGCCATTTCAGTACCCGGATCCTTCTCCTACGCAGCCATGATGTTGTGATTGATGCAGAATGTGGTCTGGCATTATCTTGTTGAAAAATGCAGGGTCTTCCCTGAAAGAGATGACGTCTGGATGGGAGCATATGTTGTTCTAGAACCTGAATATATTTTTCTGCATTGATGGTGCCTTTCCAGACATGCAAGCTGCCCATGCCACACGCACTCATGCAACCCCATACCATCAGAGATGCAGGCTTCTGAACTGAGCGTTGATAACAACTTGGGTTGTCCTTGTCCTCTTTGGTCCGGATGACATGGCGTCCCAGATTTCCAAAAGAACTTGAATCGTGACTCGTCTGACCACAGAACAGTCTTCCATTTTGCCACACTCCATTTTAAATGATCCCTGGCCCAGTGACAAGTCCTGAGCTTGTGGATCTTGCTTAGAAATGGCTTCTTCTTTGCACTGTAGAGTTTCAGCTGGCAACGGCGGATGGCACGGTGGATTGTGTTCACTGACAATGGTTTCTGGAAGTATTCCTGAGCCCATTCTGTGATTTCCTTTACAGTAGCATTCCTGTTTGTGGTGCAGTGTCGTTTAAGGGCCCGGAGATCACGGGCATCCAGTATGGTTTTACGGCCTTGACCCTTACGCACAGAGATTGTTCCAGATTCTCTGAATCTTCGGATGATGTTATGCACAGTTGATGATGATAGATGCAATGTCTTCGCAATTTTTGCTGGGTAACACCTTTCTGATATTGCTCCACTATCTTTCTGCGCAACATTGTGGGAATTGGTGATCCTCTACCCATCTTGGCTTCTGAGAGACACTGCCACTCTGAGAAGCTCTTTTTATACCCAATCATGTTGCCAATTGACCTAATTAGTGTTTATTGGTCTTCCAGCTCTTCGTTATGCTCAAATTTACTTTTTCCAGCCTCTTATTGCTACTTGTCCCAACTTTTTGGGGATTTGTTGACACCGTGAAATTTTGAATCAACATATTTTTCCTTTAAAATGATACATTTACTCGGATTAAACGTTTGATCTGTCATCTACGTTCTATTACAAATAAAATATTGACATTTGCCATCTCCACATCATTGCATTCAGTTTTTATTCACAATTTGTTTAGTGCCCCAACTTTTTTGGAATCCGGTTTGTAAAAAGTAAAAGTCAAAAGAACCCCCAACCATAAAGTAACCAAATAATAAATAAAATAATAATAATAAATAAAAACAAACTGAAGCATATTAATCTTTAAAGGTATTTTATTGGAGTTTATTGGAGCAGAGAGCTTTAAGCACAGAAGGAACCATTTTAACAAGAACAGGCCATTTAACCCAACAAAGCTCACAGTCCTATTCACGTATCTTGTCCAAAATAACACTAAGCCTAGTTTAGAAAGTCCTTTACGTACACACTAAGTGTCTAATGTCACAGCAGAGGAGTCTTAAACACACCTCTCAGGTGACTGCAGCCCAAATGACAACAGCAGAAGCCCCAAACCTGCAAACACATGACAGGAGAGAGTGTAAGGGACCAGGGAAAATGAACAGCTTAAAATAAAGTGATAAGATAACAATCAGGGAGCAAGAGAAAATAAAAAAGAAGAAAAAAATGCAAATAGGGGAAGATACTGCCATAATCCTAACAGCCACAGAGGCGTGTAGAAGTTCAACTTTAAAATCTGCTAGCAAAGCCGCATTACCCTCTTTGATAGAATCACTAAAGTCTAAAGCTTAAAATGAATGCAAGTGATAACGGCCATTTAGGAACTTTTTGATAATATCTTCCATAAATGCATGAGGTCTTTATTAACTCTGAATGCATCTCTTTCTTAATTTTTCCTCCAAACGGGAATGCTTGTTTGCCTTGGAGCCACTGGCTTGGCACAGAGACCATAATAATCGCTGCGGGTGTTCTGACAGACGACTGTCGTCTCCAAACAGGCAAAGCAAAACTCGACCTGGCACCTGTTACAGCGGATGTTCTTGCACCCTGTCCGATTGTGTTCGACAAGATTTCCACAAGTTGGACAGGCGCGGATTTGGGGGCACTCATTTATCCTAGTTTCAGGTAAGCTAACAAGTTTACAGGACCGCAGGGTGTCGAGTTGCTGGTTGGTGCATCCTTCGTTGTCACAGCGGTCGGATCGTGGCGCCGCTCCCCTCCACTCCTTCAGGCACTGCCAGCAGAACTGGTACAGATTTCCCTTTGTAGCTGTGCAGATGGTGCAGAGAACACATAGGTTGGTCAGATCTTCTCGCTCCACACAAGTCTTGCACCCTGGACACTGGTTTGGAATAATTGTAACAGAAACATTAAGTTAGAGCTCCTGGAATAAGAATTGGAAATTAAAGACTTTTACAAAGTTTTGCACTGTTCAAATTTTCCTTTATTTTTAATGAAACTTTGTCAGTCAATACATCTGCACGTATCTGCTGTGCTGCCAGACATGACTGCAGGAACATGGGGAGCATGACGTGAACAGTGCAGCCTTAGCTCTAAAGATTATCAAGACTGAAACTGCAATGTTCATTTCTCAATCTCAAACCAGTGCACTACCGTGATGAATCATTAACAGATTCTCTGATAAAACATTAGAACTTTAGAAAAGTTATGACAATAAGAGGCCTTTCAGCCCAAAGAGTTTGCCCATCCAGTCACTTTGATTGCCCAAAAATAACATGATGTTGAGATTTCCAGGTCTCTAAAATCCTATTATACACCACATTATCTGGTCACTTATTCCACGTGTCTGTGGCTCTCTGTGAAAAAAGAAAAATCTTTTAACATTTTTGTAAAATCTTGTCTCAAAAAGGTTCCAGACATGGTGGATGGTGCACATGTTCTGAAGAGCATGTGCAGAGGTCTATTTATTTATATACTATGTAATAAATAGGGTTTGCCAGATTAGAAAATTAGAAATATGGGACATATTATAATTATGGGACCCGGGTCTCCTAACTGTGAGTCAGCAGCGCTACCAACTGCACCACCGCCACGATTCTACAATAAAATAAAGAGGGGAATAACCTTGGAGGTTAATCATCACCCCCCGAAAGCGGATAGTAGACGTCATGTAGTATATGTGTACCAAATTCCACATCAATAGTTCAAGCGGTTTGTGAGCGACAGGTGATTTAAAATCCTGGACAGACAAATAAACAGCCACGGTAGCGTATTATAGAAGAGGATAAGTAGAGACATAAGTTAAAAACATAAAGCAAGGATTATAATGGGTTATGAGGAAAACAAAAGTAAAATCATTTGAAAATTATTTAGTGAAAGTGCAATTACATACACCACAGTTTGCTTCCAAACAGCTTCTGCCTTGTTTGGTAAATGTTCATTTGCTGGAATATTCATCACAAAATTTACACTTATGTTTTGGCGTCTTGGGATGGATGGATGGATTAGTTTTTACGTAAGTTAGAATAAAAGTGAGCCGTGGCAATTAGCAACAACCCTCTTTGTTGTCACACAAAGTTGCAATGCTGATACAGAACTGCACAGCCGCGCAGCTGGAGAGCCATACGGTGAGAGAGTCGCCGTCCTCAGCCAACCAGAGCAACTGAACGAGCTGCAAACAGGCAGCAAACACTCGTTTCCTCGTTACATTTGGGTTATTTACATCAAGAGAATCTGAGAAAAGAAAGTATAATTACGTGTGAATGTGTGTGTGAATGGGTGAATGACTGTTGTGTTGTGAAGCGCCTAGGGGGGTTCTTGAACTCTAGTAGGCGCTATATCAAATACAGGCCAAATACAGGCCATTTACTTATAAAGTTACAACAATGTACCATAAGAAGGCAGTAAAAATATATTTTTATTACGAACTTTGAAAATGCACTAAATACGGGACATTTGGGTGTCCCTGAAAGGTCAGTACAGAACAGGGGACAAAATGATCAAAAATGGGACATGTATCGTATATAAGGGACGTCTGGCAACCCTAGTAATAAAGCACCCATACACTTTCTCCTGAGCTGCTGTGTGGAGCACTCTGAATGTTCTACCAGTGTTCTGACTCTGTAATGAATACCGCATGTCCTGAACTTCTTATACAGTACGTAGATACACAGTTCTCCTTTGTCACAATTAAAGATGGTCAACCATCTGCGAATTGGGCCCACTTCTTTGCAAGGATGTTGGAAGCCAAAGCTTATCTGAGGAGTATAATGAACTATCACAAGGCACCTTTATCCACGCTGTGCCAGTTTAGAAGTGGCAGTTAGCTTAACCAGCACATCTTGGGGTACTGGAGCAGTTCGATGCAGGCAAAGAGAGAACATAAAAAGTCACGCTGGGAATTGAACCCAGGACCTTGAGCTGTGAGGATGCACCACAAATGTAGAATATACTGTATTAATAACATTAGAGGACATGGAGAAGGCATATCAGTCATCATAGCAGATACATAATAGTGAAATAAAGAGATTACCTGTTTAAATTCACAGTATTCAGCAGCAGCCAGGACTGCCAGGGTTTCCTCAAAATGGGCCTTCTCCTCATCAGTCAGTAATGCCAGCCTTCGGACTTCATCGTAAGACCAGACTGCATCACATTTTCGCGTTGTTCCATTCTTTAATGCGGGGCACTTGAAAACATACTGACCCTGAAATATAAGTCAGGAGACTCCAATCAATTTTGGTGTTATAAAGCAGGAGTCATATCAAACATTGTGGCAGGACTGAAGAACTTTCCACCCTTTGTTTTTTTTATTTTGGCCCGAACCCACTTATTCCACAAAATGGAGCCTAACCTGGCACTCTTTTGCAAAAGGCAGGAACCAGCATTGAGTCTGATGTCAGGTAATGGCCACTGAGCCACTGAGTCCTCCTCACCTGCCCCTTCACATGAGACAGTCATGTAGTCAGACAAATGCCAACCTGCTGACACAGAGGTTGGTGAGGGCACATGGCAGCCCCTTGATGTAGGTTTCTCTGAAGAAAGAGATGAGCTGCATGACCACGGCATGGTGCGCTGTGTTGTAATGTGCAGCTCACTGAGTGCAGCTTGTTTAGTGTGAAAATAAGGATGAGCCAATCAAAATAAAGTACTGGCGTGATAAAAGAGGCAAGCTTTATTAATAGTAGTAATACAGTAAGAGAGGTTATTATTATAAAGTAAGGCAAAGACAAAAGGTTAATTTAAACCATTTTCATAAACTGAGTAAGAGGGTGAGTTAGTGCCAATTATTCAAATTAAAATTATATACCTATCAAACAGCCTTGGTGTCACAATCCCTCGTAATCCATTAACAGCTGTGTTTGGTGGGATAACAGATGGGCATAAAGTGGAGAAGGATAAACAAACTGCAATGGCCTTTACTTCACTATTGGCACGTAGACTTGTCTTGCTCGACTGGAAGAATCCTAACGTCTGTTAAGTCAGTAGATTACTTAGATGTTACTGTATATATTATCTGAGACTGGAAAAAAAATCAAATTCTTACTTAGAGGATCTGTGCAAAATTTTTTCAAATCCTGGCAGGACCTAATCAGTAACATTTTAGAATAAGCATTTAAATTGAAGAAGCAGTCTCTCTTGCTTTTTTTTATTCTATTTATTTACATATTTATACATCCATCTATCCATCATCCAACCCGCTAAATCCGAACTACAGGGTCACAGGGCTCTGCTGGAGCCATTCCCAGCCAGCATAGGTCGCAAGGCAGGAAACAAACCCTGGGCAGGGCGCCAGCCCACCACAGGGCACACACACCTACACACTCATACGCCAAGCAAACAGTAGGGACAATGCACCTAACCTGCATGTCTTTGGGCTGTGGGAGGAAACTGGACCACCCAGAGGAAACCCACACAGACACAGGGAAGAACATGCAAACACCATGCAGGGAGGACCCGGGAAGTGAACCCAGGTCTCCTTACTGCGAGGCAGCAGCGCTACCCACTGCGCCACCATGCTGCCATTTATGTATTTATTTATTGATTTATTTTTCCTACTATTAAAGTGTTACTCTGTTGGCCTAGCTCTCTTCCTTAGGGTTGGGGTTGATTTGTTTTGAACCTAGTTTTGTAAAATTTGACTTGCTTGTATGGAATGTTATTTGATTTTAATAAATTCAATAAAATGTAAAAAAAAAAAAACGGCAAAGACCAAACTTAATTAAAACCATTTTCATGAACGCAGCACGGTGGCGCAGTGGTAGCGCTGCTGCCTCGCAGTTAGGAGACCCAGGTTCGCTTCCCGGGTCCTCCCTGCGTGGAGTTTGCATGTTCTCCCCGTGTCTGCGTGGGTTTCCTCCGGGCGCTCCGGTTTCCTCCCACAATCCAAAGACATGCAGGTTAGGTGGATTGGCGATTCTAAATTGGCCCTAGTGTGTGCTTGGTGGGTGGGTGTGTGTGTCCTGCGGTGGCTTGGCACCCTGCCCGGGATTGGTTCCTGCCTTGTGCCCTGTGTTGGCTGGGATTGGCTCCAGCAGACCCCCGTGACCCTGTATTCGGATTCAGCGGGTTAGAAAATGGATGGATGGATGGATTTTCATGAACTGAGTGTGGGGGAGTGAATTACTGCCTCAAGTAGACGAGTTTAAATACTTTGGGGTCTTGCTCTTGAATGAAGGGGGAAAAGGGATGGGGAAAATGACAGACAGATTGGGGCACTGGTCTGTGGTGGTGAAGGAGCAGATTCAGAAGGTGAAGCTCTCAATTTACCAGTTGATCTACATCTCTACCCTCACCTATGGTGATGAGCTTTGGGTAATGACTTAAAGAATGAGATCACGGGGAAAAGCAGCCAAAATGAGCTTTCTCTACCTGGTGGCAGGGCTCTCCCTTTTATGAGAAAATGAAGCTTTCAAAGAAAAGAAAACCAGGCCTACTATGAAAGATGGAGGGGACTCACTTATGTTTTCCTGCCCGTTGTTGGAAAGCTCTGACTCAGTCGCAGATCCTGGATCCTCTCACAGAATAAACAGACAAAACACACAGCAGAAATCACCCAGGAATGGCAAAGAACAAAACACTGAAGTCTCCTTCTGTAAGCCCTGATTTGAAGCCCATCAAATGTCAGTGAATACAACTGGAAAAATGCATTCTGGAGAAGACCCCTTCAAATCTGATCCAGCTGGAGAAGTTTTCTTGGGACAAGTTGGCCAAACGACCTGTGGACAGGAGCAGACATCTCATGGAGAGCTGCAGGAATCGCTTGTTGGCTGTGATGGCAAAGTCTAAAGACTGTACAACAAAATATGAGGTTAAGGGTCCCATTATTGTTGTCCATGACATTTTCATTTGGGTTATTATTGGATATATTCTGTTGAATCAAAACTCTAAAACAAAGTCTGATTTTTGTTAAATACGGAGTACACAATGATGGGGGCCAATTACATTTGACAGTTTCAAGTTCTTTCAGACTCAACTGTGGGTTATTCTTTTTTGTGGCAGGGTACCAACAAATGTCTCCACGTCTGGCATCAGGGAAGCACCTTGTCATGTAAAGACCATTTCTCATTTGATGATTTCTCCATTCATTTTCAGGTGTAGCCTTCATTTGTATACTCTTAGCAAGCCAGAGGCAGTCGGTGGTGCACACCCATGGAGCCAGTCGCCTAATATGCCATAACCTTCAACTCAAACCCACTAGTCTATGACTTTTGACTTTGTCTTATGTCTCAGGGGCAGCTCTGTGTGCATGAGAGCTGGCAACCAATGAACGCTCGTCCAGAAGTACAATGCATAGAAGGCAGTGATGAGGAATACGAGTGTTATGGACCTGACAAACAGAAGAGAAGCTTGTCAGTCTGATGTTTCCTGTTTTACATAACATGACAGTCTGAAGAAGAAAGAGAAAAAGGGGGTGGAGCCTGCAGCTGAACTCGCCACAGATGTTAACCCTTCGTGCACCTCAGGCTCCAGCAGGCGGCCAGAAAAAGATGAGAGCACAACTTCACCTGAAGGCTGCACTCAGTCAGTAAATGGCAATGTGACGTGCAAAGTGATTTTCAGTCGTCTAAATTAACATGGGCCAGTGACGAGATTTGTGATAACTGTTGACAAATCTGACATACCTCATGACTAGAAGTCACATAACATTAAATTGGTCTAAGGAATTAAGGAAGGCCGCTGCCCTGTCATGCTTATTGAATTGAGCCTCAGAAGAAAAAACTCCAAGAGGACCAACATAAGACACATGTTATGGTGCACAGCAATGCAGAATGATTCTCCCATTCTTAACACGGAGTTCCTGGAAACTCCCATGGATGTTTGGGTGTGTAACAGTACATTGGGACTCTGGGATTAATAGATCTACCAGATGGAGCTCAGAGAGAAGACATGAGACATTAGGAGATCATTCCTGATTTCCAAAGTAACCCATGGCTGAGTTTTACAGATTGTTCCTAGTGTGTGATATATCAAGTACAAGTACAGGCATGACAGGTGAGTAGAGACAGGGCTTAAAAAAAAGAGACCCAGACAGAGGGTGTGAAAAAAATAAAAGAGTCCGAGTCTGGAAACATCTAAGAACATTCAAAAGGACAGCAACTTTTGTTGATTTCTCTTTGTGCTCTCCTTTTAATCACAAACCCCCTAGTGTGTGCCTTTCCTTAAATAAATGTATCTTTTTGCATTGTTTGAACTTTTTGGTATTAAAATAGGTGGAGGAATGCTACATGAGTGTCCTTCTTCTTCATGAAAAACAGAAAGAAACAAAAAATCTGGCAAAAAGGTAAAATGATAATTACCTGATCCATCAGACTTCTGCACCATGCGGTCAGTGAGTTTGGATCAACTGCGTGTCCACAGGACATCTCAGCTCTGAGGATATTTTCATCATCATCACCGGCTGTGAGAAGAGAGAATAAGAAATAATATGTACCTTAAAAACAACAACATGCTGAACTTAATAAGCTGATGGGCTCTTCTGACCAGCATTGTGAGAGAGAGAATATCACTAAATGATCTGATGACACGGTCACATTTTGGAGCACTTTACTCAGCTCTCAGATTACACAATAAACATAAAATGACTTAATGCTCTCATATTACAGCACAAGAATGATAAAACAACATAAAGCTTTGGTCGACTGGGAATGGACTTTGGCACCATAGAGACTGCTTTATAATTGAGATGAACAAAAAAATATTTATTCAGAAAAGGGAGGAATGAAAACTTTATGAGATGCTTAGATAAATACATGTGAAAGACACTACAAAATAGATAGATAGATAGATAGATAGATAGATAGATAGATAGATAGATAGATAGATAGATAGATAGATAGATAGATAGATAGATAAAGGCACTATATGATAGATAGATAGATAGATAGATAGATAGATAGATAGATAGATAGATAGATAGATAGATAGATAGATAGATAGATAGATAGATAGATAGATAGATAGATAGATAGATAGATAGATCTAGAAGATCTATATAACAAAGGGGTTGGCAGGGAGCCATTGTCAGCTTCAGCAAGGGCAGCAAAAATGCTAAGGCTGGCTGTGAGTGAAGTTTCATTATGAGTCTACGTAACGAGGCATTACTTTGCCTACCATTTTTTTCTGCCCAGTGTTAGTGCACTTAATGAGGGGATTACCCAGCTTAGGTAACTGGAACCTTCAAGATAAAATGCCATTCAGCTGTAAAAGAAACTGAACTGTTTTATTGTTCTTGACTCATGGTGATATTGGCAATCAAAGACGCTTCTATTGTTATATCCTTCGGGAATGGTGTGATTTTTTTTCCTACGTTTAGTATCCAAGCCATTCCTAACCTTGAGGGTCTGTAGAACTGGGTGCTTGAGGATGTCTGTGGGCACCTGCATGAAAACTGTTTAGCTGTTATTCCTGTGCACAGAATTAAACTACATAGTCATCCAGATTAAAGGAGTCTTTGACTGTCCCAACAGTTAGAATTACATATTGTTACTGTTGCTGAACATCCATAAAGAGTATGAACCTTAAAATGACTGTTTAGAAATAGCACTGTGACCCAGAAAGCCTAACAATCGAATCCTCCCAATTCAAATTATGAAGCCTGTCGTGATGTTCCAGAAGTGTAAAGACAGCAAAATCCCAGTCGCGCGTTTATGTATTTTTCCTACAGAATTGATTCAGACATGACATAAGCAAAATAAATAAAACCACGAAAGATTGCAAAAATTGACCCACTGCCCGCATGTTCTAATTGCGTTTCCCCACCGTGTGGACCTTCAAGTGGATTAGGCGAGCCTGAGAATATTAAATTCCTTCCTCTAAATTAAGATAGTAGCCACCTGATAAAAAGGAAGAAGTGTTTCGTTTTAAAAGACGAGGCATTAATTCTGTATGTCTCAGTAAACGGCGCTTTTTAGCTTTTATTTTAAGCTCTTTTTTTCTTTTTCATTTCTCTAGATACGAACTTCAAGCAGCTCGGCATTTACAGATTAGCCGTAAATGTGTTTTTTTTTTTTTGTTTTTTTTCATGAAACGATTAAAGAAACATTCATGAGACAAACAAAGGAAAATTATGTATATATTTATATTTACTGATTTCGTCCGGCCTGTTGACGAATTTCAGGGTGGAGTCCTTGGGGTCGTAGCGCTTCTCCGTTTCTTGCGGCTGCGTGTCCGGCATCTTCAGCTGTCTGGCGGCGTAGCGGAGCCTGCGGAGTTTAATAAAAGTTCGGTTTCACTTTCATATCTGAAAAATCAAACAAGCAGGTAATCCCCTTATTTACAGCGCTCTTCATTGTGCAAAAAAAACAAAGCGAAATATCCACGTGTTGGACATTGTGCACTGCGGACGTAAACATTCATCTATCCTTCAATCCACTTTCTAACTCGCTTCATTTATTTAATGCAAATAGTATACAATTCGATAAGCTGCATTCAGTACGGCCCTATAAATAAATCAATCCCGTTGTACAGTTAAAACCACCTAATGCCGGACGCGCTACTTCACTGAATAAAAAGCGTGGCTGTAATTTAACTGTCAGCTCATTTAACCGTCAAAAAACGTCAGGATCGACCAGTTGACGGTTTCTCACCGTAAAATCAATGCAGTCGACAAATAATACTAAATTGGACTGCATCGTTGTGTTCTTGAAATTACATCATATAGTTATTTCGAATCGAAACAACTCAAGATGAATACTTCAATGATCTAATTTTAAACTGATATCATCCCTACAATATGCATATTGTTTAACTAAACAAGGGTGACAAGAACGTTGAACTACTACAATTTATAACAAAATATCAAATAACATTTATTTCTGTCGTTGAATGTAGTCTAATGTCAACAGAATGCAATTCATTTTGCTCAGTGGAGAAGGAAACGATGCGTTTCTGATATACGGTATGCTACAGTTTCAAATTTAAATTGAAAGCATCTCAGCATAAATCAGCTTCCGTCCACAACCCCAACCCTCCAAAAGAAAATGTTTTGTGCTAACCATCATTACATTTTTGTTTCTCATAGTGCAAAAGTACCAGGAAGAATTTTCAGCAGTGCAGGAAAAGGGGCCTTCCCCTTATTCAAATTTAGCAATGTTATGGAAATTTTTAATTCTGTAACAACCATTCTCGTAACAATAGCAACATGTATTTCTATCGCACATTTTCATACAAAGTAATGTAGCTTAAAGTGCTTGACAAGAAGTCAAAGAGAAAAATTACAAAAAAAGACAAAACAGCTAAATAAGATTAGATAAGAACAACAGTGAATAAGTAACCGAGAAAGTTAACAAAATCCATACGATCTTATAAGACATGCACGAATAGCGTCCTTATATACAATATTATATTGTAAGTTTCTAAAGGGAAGTCTGGTGAGAAGGTCAGATGGACCGGTGGATAGAAAAAAAAACAGACTGTACCATTGTTAGTTTACAGAGAGAGAGAGAGAGAGAGAGAGAGAGAGAGAGAGAGAGAGAGAGAGAGAGAGAGAGAGAGAGAGAGAGAGAGAGAGAGAGAGAGAGAGAGAGAGAGAGAGAGAGAGAGAGAGAGAGAGAGAGAGTGAGGTTGGGAGCATGCGCTGATTACAGCATGTTGCCGGCCGCGCCCAAAACTCGACGAACCACCCGGATGACACCTCAGCGCCACGCTGAAACAGTGTCAGGTTTGTCTGTAGTGCCAATCCTGCCACTGACCCCCGAGTTTTCCGTGAAAGGCCTGGGTGCAGATTAACGGCATACCAAGGACGGAGCAGTAGCAGGTTAAGGGCCTTGCTCAAGGGCCCAACGGAGTAAATTCACTTCTGGTGTTTACGGGATTCCAACTGACAACCTTCTGATTACCGAGGAGGCAATACAATCATGCATAAAATAGTCTTCCACACTGAAACAATTCATTTTATATTGACAGCTAAAACAATGCTTACATGTAAATTTACATTCATTTATCTATTTAAAATCATTATTGTAACCATGGTGGCACAGTGGTAACATTGCTGACTGACAGTACAGAGAGCAAAGTTCATGTCCCATGTCATCCATGCATGGAGTCTGCATATTCTCCCCATGTATGTGTAGGTTTCCTCCAGGTGCACCCATTTCCTTCCATGGTACTAAGTCACACAGGTTAGGTGGATTGGCCACAGTGTGTGTGAGTGCACATGTGTGTTCACACTGTGATGGACTGGCACCCTGCCCAGGGCTTGTTTCTGCCTTGCACCCTATGCCAGCTGGGTAAGGCCCCAGCACACCCTCCCCACGATCTTCATCTGGATTAAGGGGCTTAGAAAATAACATGACAGGTTACACACTTTTGAGGTATCCACAGAAAGAACTTAGTTTTTCACATGGCTGGCAGCTTTTGTTATCCATCCATCCATTATCCAACCCGCTGTATCCTATAACTACACGTCTGCTGGAGCCAATCCCAGCCAACACAGGGTGCAAGGCAGGAAACAAACCCCGGGCAGGGCGCCAGCGCACTGCAGGCTTTTGTTATGTGTTACAGGGAAAGCCTAAGAAATGCAGCAGTGGCCTACACGTACAAAGGCATTCAAAGCCTTTTTAAATGTGTTAAGAACCAGGTGTTGTTCCTGCCCTATACTCAATGCTCCTTGGGATAGGCTCCACCTTCTGAAGGTGCCAGAACACACAAACCCACCTAACCAACTTGTCTTTAGACAGTGGGAGGAAACTGGAGCAGCCCCAAGTAGACACAAGGAGAACAGGCTGACTCCACGCAGGGAGGACGAGGACCCTGGTCTGCTTAGTTCAAAGCAGCAGAGCGACCACAGCGACATCATGCCACCCAAATGAGCAACCTTTACTAAAAAAGTCCTTCAAATATAAGCCTTAACTTACTGTTGCGCTTTAATGGATTTATACGTCAATGTCAGAAATGATGTAAAATGTCCGATAGTGTGGAAAGGATCAAGTGCTTGGCTATTACAAGTACAAGACAGAAAGTGTTTCACGGTAGTATTTTAGGATGATTATAAATGTTTAACGCATAAAGGGGTTGCTTGCCCTCCAACCTAATTTTGGGGATTCCCCGTTCTCTGAATATTTCCATACTACCCAAAAAAAAGGGATACAATACAAAAATGGGAGTCTTTAGCACTACTTGTATGGTACCATTTTCTGTTAAATGAGAACTAAACACCCAGTGCTTTTAACAGGGTACAGTTTGGGGATAACTCATTTTCAGGTGTTAGCTACAATGCCAGAAAATGTATGATATCATAACAAAGAGAAATCCTTTGGGTATTACCATTGCTTCTCTGAGCTCAACACCTTTCTGAAAACGAGATAGCTGTTGCAAACTGCGACGGGTTTCAGACCCCTTATTATTGTCGCTTGTACCTGTAACGAGCATGCGCGTAAATTGACTTAGCTGTTCAGTTTGTGTTTATAACCAGCCACCCAACCTTCGAGAGAAAACAAGTAAGCACGTGACTTCCCAGTAATTGTCCTATGATGGGAAATTCCTGACTCGGCGTATTTAAGTGAAACTGAAACCAGATTGACACACAGAGCACATATTTATGAAAATAACTCCGACAGAGTCAGCTGCTGCAAACACGACACAGCAGCAACATGGGCAAGATCTACCAAGTCATTATACACGGACTGAGAGACGAAAAAACAACTATTGACCTCGGCAGTAGCGAGGAGGAGATGAACAACACGACTGTCTTGGAACTCAAAACAAAAATTCTGCAGAGACTACCTGGAAATTCAGGTATGTAACCCGCAGTAACACATCGCGTTTAAATGCGTTCATAAGCGGGTAGTGTGCCCTCTAGAGGCTAAACTGCACGTCGCACGCTCTTTGAATCCGAAGGGGGAGTTGAAGTGAGCCCAGGGAAAGGTTTCAATACGTGTGAGGGGGTTCTGGAATTGAGTTTGGATTTAGAGTTAGAATTTAGACTTAAGAAATAATAAACAGCCTATCTTTTGAATATTTTTAGGTTTGAGATGCACTTTGGTAAGGTGTTTTCTAAATATAATTTTTAAAATATCATATTAACATGCATTTTATAGCTGTGTACTTAAAATTCCATTCAGAGCCAGGCCTAAAGGTATTTTCACCTGAGACAGGAGGATAAATTTGCTCCCCTATGTATATTGTTTGTTTATTAATAATAAGTATTAAATAAAAATAAAAGAATTAATGATTTTGAGAACAAAATAAATGTATTAATTATTAAATAAAAAAATCACAGAACGCAGTAATAGTATAATAGTAATAGGAACATAACATTGCACATATTAAAAATAAAATCACACCAACCTTAACAAAAGAAAAACAAAATAAGAATTACACATGAGATGAATTAGAATATTACAAATTTTTCAGCAATTTAATAATAGAGACAAAATATCAATAAAGCTTTACACAAAGCAAAATTTAATATAATTAAATAGATGATACAAAAGGCACTATATAATAGATAGATAGATAGATAGATAGATAGATGATACAAAAGGCACTATATAATAGATAGATAGATAGATAGATAGATGATACAAAAGGCACTATATATTAAATAAAAAAATCACAGAACGCAGTAATAGTATAATAGTAATAGGAACATAACATTGCACATATTAAAAATAAAATCACACCAACCTTAACAAAAGAAAAACAAAATAAGAATTACACATGAGATGAATTAGAATATTACAAATTTTTCAGCAATTTAATAATAGAGACAAAATATCAATAAAGCTTTACACAAAGCAAAATTTAATATAATTACAATGAATAAATAATTAAAGAAGGCATTATATATATAAATTATTTTTTTAAAGTTTTACTTTTCTTGCTTTTAGTGGAGCAAATTCATTAATTATTTTATCAAAATTTAATTTGTCAATTCCTGTTTGATTGATAAAATTGCCATATTTGACCATTTTTCCTGAGCAAGTGATGATCTTAAATATGTTTTGATAATTTTTAGTGTTTCACCAGAAGCTACAGTAACAGTTAATGTTAATGTAATATACAATGAAACATTTTTATAAATTTATATAATAGGGAACTTACCTTAAGTTTAACAGATTTAAAATAATACTTTCTGCTCGCTGTCATACTAGCACACTGCGCGAATAATGCACATTGATGTACAACAAACATGCCCAAAGTTGTCATTACATACTATTGTATCGAGCGAGACTGTCTGATGAAAATCATCAGCTTGCTTAAGGTATTTCATGAACATTGCAACATACATTTGGCTTTTTTCTTTTTTTTTATTTTGCAATTTATTCATTTTCATTTTTCATCAGTTTGCCTCCCTTTCCCATTGTTCACCCGAGGCAAGTGCCTCATTTGCTTCAGCCTTGACCCGTCCCTGATTCCATTTATAAATTATATGCGTTTACTTTGCTACCAAAATAAACATACACAGTATATAACCTTTTCTGTAACACAGTAAATGTTATTTAAAATGTTAAATTAAATTTTAAATGTTAAATTTCAAAACGAAACAGCCTGTGTTGTTCCCTTGTACAAATGGTGGATCTTTTCAAAATGTTCTGGCAACTGGTTCAGTGGTATGGAGATAGATACTAGGTAAAGAATTGCAGCTTGCATAGCAATGTACTGGAAAGCGTGGGCTCAGTTTGGAGGCAAAAATACACACAAAGCCATTGGGATTTGTGTACATAATAACATGTTTAGTCTGTCCTGCTGCATTTCTCACCCAAAATATCACAGGACCTCAGAGTTTCATACTGTATGTCAGATAAGCTGAGCGACATAACAATGAGATTTCTTACAAATATGCAAAAGCTCTGCAAATGACCATGTAAAAGCACAGTTATGGATTGTGGAGGAGCATCATAGATAGACAGGAGTGAGAGGCACTATACAAAAGTTAACTTGATATGAAAAGTTCTATATAGTATACAGGAAAGACTATATAAAGCACAGTATATTTCATTTAACCTCTTGGTTTAATTTGGACTAGTTTTCTTAGATATGTTTCCACTTTGACATTAAAAAGTCTTTTGTTGTTGATCGATACCAATAAAGTTAAACTAAATCTGATAGATAGATATGAAAGGCACTATATAATAGATAGATAGATAGATAGATAGATAGATAGATAGATAATAGATAGGATAGATAGATAGATAGATAGATAGATAGATAGATAGATAGATAGATAGATAGATAGATAGATAGATGCATATATAAAGGCACTATATAGATAGATAGATAGATAGATAGATAGATAGATAGATAGATAGATAGATAGATAGATAGATGATACAAAAGGCACTATATAATAGATAGATAGATAGATAGATAGATAGATAGATAGATAGATGATACAAAAGGCACTATATAATAGATAGATAGATAGATAGATAGATAGATAGATAGATAGATAGATAGATAGATAGATAGATACAAAAGGCACTATATAATAGATAGATAGATAGATAGATAGATAGATAGATAGATAGATAGATAGATAGATAGATAGATAGATAGATAGATAGATAGATAGATAGATGATACAAAAGGCACTGTATGATAGATAGATAGATAGATATTTAGAAAAGGCCCTGAGACAATTTTCATCATCATCACCGGCTGTCAGAAGAGAGAATAATAAATAATATGTACTTTAAAAACAACAACATGCTGAACTTAATAAGCTGATGGGCTCTTCTGACCAGCATTGTGAGAGAGAGAATATCACTAAATGATCTGATGACACGGTCATATTTTCAAGTACTGTACTTTACTCAGCTCTCAGATTACACAATAAACATAAAATGACTTAATGCTCTCATATTACAGCACAAGAATGATAAAACAACATAAAGCTTTGGTCGACTGGGAATGGACTTTGGCAACATAGAGACTGCTTTATAATTAAGATGAACTAAAAAATGTTTATTCAGAAAAGGGAATAATGGAAACTGTATGAGATGCTTAGATAAATACATGTGAAAGGCACTACAAAATAGGTAGATAGATAGATAGATAGATAGATAGATAGATAGATAGATAGATAGATAGATAGATAGATAGATAGATAGATAGGAACCTTTTAAACTACTACAGTCTCATTTGAGACACAGAGAACAATTAAGTGACATTTTAAATGCTTTGTTTTTTTAATTTTGTGATCATTTTAATTCTGTTATATTTTTTTTAGATTCACCAGAAGATCTGCGGCTGATATTTGCCAATAAACAGCTGGGAGATACTGCAAAGCTGTCAGATTATCAGATAAAAGATAAATCCATAATTCTTATGGTTTTGCGTTTGCCTGGTGGAAATTAAAAGACGACAATCTCAATCTGCATTTGTAATTCAAAGTTTCTTTTCCGGATTGCTGGCAACTGTGGAAAAACAGAATTAAAGAGACTGAGGTAGACTGGACTTTGGATGATGTAATTACTGTATAACATACTTAAAATGAGTCTCTATATATAGACAAATGTTTTATTAACTTGTGAATGAAGCACATTGCCACCTCTATTCTGTCCTTTTTTGAACTTACTTTATGCATTAGAAATTCAGGGGGATCTAGGGAGCACAGCACACTCACACTGGCAAAGTTTGAGTCACCAGTTAATCAAAAACACACCTAAACACTGAGAAGGTGGCAGTTCCATGTAGACAGTGAATGATCTTTGAATTCTACCTGGGCTGTGCAGTAGGGCCGCAAACAGTAAGCCACCATACCGCCTGTGCTGCAAGCCTGCTAAGATATATTAATAGTGTTTAAAGTATAAAACATAATGTTGACATTTTACCTTCATTTAGTAAACACAAGATGAGGTTCTGCTAGACTATAACCAGATATACCTGGAACCCATGATTACATACTTTAAAAGTACTGCATTTGACTTAAGACAGTGTTTCTCAACTTACAAGGATGTTGTCGAAAAAAGTGGAGATTGAAGCAGAAGCTATTTATTGAAACAAATTAATTTATTGCAACTGTTTATGGCAGGAAAATCACACAGAGTGTGTCGATTATTGGCTCTGTGGTATTCGTGTAAATGACCGCAAAATCATTCTGCACGTAACAGTTATGTGTGTTTTCTTTTTGTTTATTGTTCACATTGTGTTCTCCCTTTACTCATCCTTCTCTTGCATGTTCCTTTAATTGAATAAATGCATGTTTTTGCATAGTATGGACTCTTTGGTATTGAACTGTTACAGAATGCTACAAGAAGGCCCCCCTCTTCTTCACATAAAGTAACAAACATTCTAGTAAGAAGGTATTTATCTGATCTATGAGAGTAGTGACTTTGTCTGTGGCTTTGGATCAACTGCCTGTCCACTGGACATCTCCATGCTGAGGGTATCTGAGTCATCATCAAGAGCTATAAGGGAGAGAAAAATAAATGAAACAAACCTTGAAACAATAACAGGCTTAACTTGACATTAGCCAGAATGTTCAGAGATTGCACTTCATCACTTCATTATTTTGTGATGATCTCACTTTTTCTCTGGGACACTTTTTTTATGGGCTGCCAATAACTGTGGTTGATGCCGAGCTCCTTTTTCTGCTAAACTCTGGCTTGAAGAGACAGAGTTCACCAAAAGGACATTTATAAATGAAACAAAATAAAAAAAAGACAAAAAGAGCAATAGGTAAGTTGCCCAAAAGGCAAACCAAGCAAACCAGTATGGAAACACAACCCAAAGTCAAAATCTTATACTGAGGGCAAAAGAAGATCAACCAATGGATCCAACAAGAATCAAAAATGATTATGGGCTGGGGAAGAGCCCATAAATAGTCAGAAGGTTTTGAGGAAGAGACTCACATTTTTCTTTTTTTGATTTTATTAAAATCAAATAATATTCCGTACCAATAACCCAAGTTTTACAAAAAAACGTTTGGGACAAATCAACCCCCATCCCTGAGAAAGAGAGCTAGGCCAGTAATGTAAGATTTTATGCTCGTAAAAATAAGTAAATAGATAAATTGATAAATCAAGTCAAGTCAAGTTGGGGAGTATGCACTCGTACAGCGCATTGCTGCACCCACTACACAACGAAACAACTCAGGATCCCGGCTGGCAATCCCCCAGGCAGTCCCACCCTCCGGAAATGACCTTCCATCTGCCACAGCCAGGTGTTACTTGAGCGACCCCTTGGCCTGGTCCAGCTACTTGGGTCCCCAATAATGAGGATCGTGCGAGCCGGATCACCCTCGGGGAAACGCTCCACATGGCCGTAGTGCCGTAGCTGACACTCCCTCACACTGCAGGTAATGTGCCTCATTCGGGACTCCATGAGGAACACAAAGTCAAACCAACGGTACCCAAGGATTTTCTGGAGAGACACAGCACCAAAGGAGTCCAGTCTTCGTCTCAGGTCACTGGATAGCATCCATGTCTCGCAACCATATAGCAAGACAGGAAGCACCAGGACTCTAAAGACTCTAAAGAAATTAATAAATGAGTAACGATAAATGGAGTAAAAGAGGGTAGAAAATCTGCTTTCTCAATTTAAATGCTTACTGTATTCTAAAATGTTATTGATTAGATCCTGCAAGGTTTTGAAAAAGTTTTATACAGATCCTCTAAGTGCGATTTTGATTTGTTTTTTGCCAATTTCAAATAATATATAACATCAGTTACCCACTGACTTAGAACAGGAGAATTAGGATTCTTCCAGTTGAGCAAGACAAGTCCACGTGCTAGTAGTGTAGTAAAGGCAACCACAGTTTGTTTGTCCTTCTCCACTTAAAGCCCATCTGGGAGTACACCAAGCACAACTGTTAGTGGGTTAGGAGCGATTGTGACACCAAGGCTGTCTGAAAGGCATTTAAAGATTTTGGTTCAGAATGATGTTAATTTGGTGCAGGTCCAAAACACGTGACCCAGTGAGGCCGGAACTTGATTGCAATGTTAGCAGGTTGGGTCTTGCCGTGAAAACATTTTGGACAATTTTAAACGAGACAGATGCATTCGATAGATAATTTTAAGTTGAATAATTCTATGCTTTGCGCATATGGATCTCGAGTGAATTCTCTGCATTGCTACCTTCCACTCCTTTTCTGAGATATTGAGTTAGAGATCCTTTTCCCACTGTTCTCTTGGATCTTTGAAAGGGAGGAACTGTAAAATGGTTTTATATATTACAGAAATGCCTCCTGAGTCCTCAAGACTAATCAATACTGACGTAGGTGGGAGGTGAGGAAAACTGGGCAGGTTCTGTTTAACAAAGTTTCTAATTCAAAGGTAGTGAAAGAAAAGTTAAATTTGGAGTGCAATTGTTCAAAGAATTTGTCTATGTACAGATCTCTGAGTGATTTAATCCCGAATGTTTTCCAGACATTAAAAACTGTGTACATTTGAGAGGTTGATGAATGAAGAGAACGAGAGAGAGAAGAGGTTGGATGATATGGAGATAATAATTTGGGAATAGCAACGGATTTTCAAGGAGGAAGCAAGGACAGCAATGACGAGGATGAAGAATGGAAAAGCCGTTGGTTCAGATGACATACCTGTGGAAGCATGGAGGTGTTTAGGAGAGATGGCAGTGGAGTTTTTAACCAGATTGTTTAATGGAATCTTGGAAAGTGAGAGGATGCCTGAGGAGTGGAGAAGAAGTGGACTGGTGCTGATATTTAAGAATAAGGGGGATGTGCAGGACTGTAGTAACTACAGGGGGATAAAATTGATGAGCGACAGCATGAAGTTATGGAAAGGGTAGTGGAAGCTCAGTTATGAAGGGAGGTGATGATCAGTTAGCAGCAGGATGGTTTTATGTCAAGAAAGAGCACCACAGATGCAATGTTTGCTGTGAGGATATTGATGGAGAAGTTTAGAGAAGGCCAGAAGGAGTTGCATTGCGTCTTTGTGGACCTGGAGAAAGGAATGACAGGGAGCCTTGAGAGGAGTTGGGGTATTGTATGAGGAAGTTGGGAGTGGCAGAGACGTATGTAAGAGTTGTACAGGATATGTACGAGGGAAGTATGACCGTGGTGGGGTCTGCGGTAGGTGTGATGGAGGTGGGCTTACATCAGGGATCAGATCTGAGCCCTTTCTTATTGGCAATGCTGATGGACAGGTTGACAGATGAGAATAGACAGGAGTCCCCATGGACTGTGATGTTTGCTGATGACATTGTGATCTGTAGCAATAGTAGGGAGCAGGTTGAGGAGACCCTGGAGAGGTGGAGATACGAGAGGAGAGGAATGAAGGTCAGTAGGACCACCAAGACAGAATACATGTGTGTGAATTAGAGGGAGGTCAGTGGAATGGTGAGGATGCAGGGAGTAGAGTTGGCGAAGGAGGATGATTTTAAATACCTTAAATACTTGGGATCAACGTACAGAGCAATGGGGAGTGTGGAAGAGAAGAGAAGAAGAGAGTGCAGGCAGGGAGGAGTGAGTGGAGAAGAGTGTCGGGAGTGATTTGTGACAGACGGATATCAGCAAGAGTGAAAGGGAAGGTCAACAGGACGGTGGTGAGACCAGCTATATTATATGGGCTGGAGACGGTGGCACAGGAGGCAGAGCTGGAGGTGGCAGAGTCAAAGATGCTAAGATTTGCATTGATTGTGACGAGGATGAACAGGATTAGAAATGAGGACATTAGAGGGTCGACTCAAGTTGGACAGTTGGGAGACGAAGTCAGAGAGGAGAGATTGTGTTGGTTTGGACATGTACAGAGGAGAGGTGCTCGGTATATTGGGAGAAGGATGCTAAGGATAGAGCTGCCAAGGAAGAGGAGAAGAGGAAGGCCTAAGAGAAGGTTTATGGATGTGGTGAGAGAGGACTTGCAGGTGATGGGTGTGACAGAACAAGATACAGAGGACAGACATATATGGAACAAGATGGTCCGCTGTGACAACCCCTAACGGGAGCAACCAAAAGAAGAAGAAGAAGAATTTGAGAGTGTGGGAAAAGGTAGTTCTCATACAGAGATGCCACAGATAAAAGCTTCTTTATCTTAAAATACTTCCTACATTGGTTCTATATTCTGAGTGAGTGAAGCACAATTGGGATGTTAGTATATTGGTGATAATTTTTATTTACTGGGGTCAAAGGCAAGGAATATAAAGAAGTGCTGCAGGATTTTATTTCTATTGCGGACCAGGCCTGTGTGTGTTCATCTGTTTGTGTCCATATCCATGTTTTTATAGCTTGTATGTTTGCTGCCCAGTAATGAAACTGAAAGTTAGGTAGAGCCATGCCACCTTCCGTCTTAGGTCTTTGTAGGGTTGCTCTTTAGATATGTGGGTTGTTTTGAATTCCAAATAAATGAGGTTATGGTTGAATCTAATTTCTTAAAAAAAGATCTATTGATGTATATTGGAATGTTTTGAAATAAAAAGAGAAGCTTCATGATGATATTCATCTTAACAATGTTAATTCTTCCAGCTAAAGTGAGATGAAGGGTTGACCATCTATGCAAATCTTACTTAATGCCTTTTATCTTGTAAGCATTTCGACAGTGAATTGCCAGTGGCTCAATGGTGATTGCAAAAAGCAGTGGTGACAAGGGGCATTTTAAGACATAATACACAGTTAATTAACAATAATAACATGAAAAATATAATTCAAACTGAACAAAAAACACAATAAAACAAAAATAAACATAAACCAGGAAATAAACATTTTAAGATATGCTGTGCACACTGTGAGGTTATGGGGCATCTCATTATGAACTTGACATTTCTGTGCATGCCACTGAATGATGGGATTACTCTTCCTGGATAGTTGTGCTCTGAACTTTAATGGAGCTTGCAAGCTGAAATGTCATGCAGCTGTGAGCAAAGCTGAACCATCTTATTCTTCTTAATTTATGGTGATTTTGGCCAGCAGAGAAGCTTCTGCTATCCTTCAAATTGGAAGAGGTGCTGGTATTGAGTCTCGCTGAAACCAGACGTAGAACATTTACATCTGGAGACAACCGTGTGTGAATTTTATTTAAAACTGGGTGGGAACAATTATACGGTTCACTGAATGTCACATTTCTAAACCAATCCAATGCCTCATGAAGGTGACACTGAAAGTAGGGGCGAGGCTTGTGAACTGTAAAGAGGTGCTCTCATTAACCTGGTCCAAGAGACAGCAAACTTCTGTTTAGGATGAACCATCTGCAGTTGAAAAGTCCTCGAAAAAAACAAATCCAACTAGAAAGATACATGTGTGTTGTGTGGGCAGAGAGCACATTGCCCATTTTAGAAATAAACATAACCTGATAGATAGATAGATAGATAGATAGATAGATAGATAGATAGATAGATAGATAGATACATAGATAGATAGATACATAGATAGATAGATACATAGATAGATAGATAGATTGAAAGGCACTATATGATAGATAGATAGATAGATAGATAGATAGATAGATAGATAGATAGATAGATAGATAGATAGATAGTTAGATAGATAGATGATACAAAAGGCACTATATAATAGATATAGATAGATAGATAGATAGATAGATAGATAGAGATAGAAAGGCACTATATATGATAGATAGATAGATAGATACTTTATTAATCCCAAGGGGAAATTCCCATACTCCAGCAGCAGCATACTGATAAAAAACAATATTAAATTAAAGAGTGATAACAATGCAGGTATAACAGACAATAACTTTGTATAATGTTAACGTTTACCCCAGTGGAACTGAAGAGTCGCATAGTGTGGGGTCTCCTCAGTCTGTCAGTGGAGCAGGACGGTGACAGCAGTCTGCCTCTGGAGCTGCTCCTCTGTCTGGAGATGATCCTGTTCAGTGGATGCAATGGATTCTCCATGATTGACAGGAGTCTGCTCAGCGCCCGTCTCTCTGCCACAGATGGCAAACTGCCCAGCTCCGTGCCTACAGTAGAGCCTGCCTTCCTCACCAGTTTGTCCAGGCGTGAAGCGTCCCTCTTCTTTATGTTGCCTCCCCAGCACACCACCACGTAGAAGATGGCGCTCACCACAACCGTCTGATAGAGCATCTGCAGCATCTTATTGCAGATGTTGAAGGACGCCAGCCTTCTAAGGAAGTATAGTCAGCTCTGTCCTCTCTTACATAGAGCATCAGTATTGGCAGTCCAGTCCAATTTATCATCCAGCTGCACTCCCAGGTATTTATAGGTCTGCACCCTCTGCACACAGTCGCCTCTGATGATCACGGGGTCCATTAGGGGTCTTGTCCTCCTAAAATCCACCACCAGCTCCTTGGTTTTGCTGGTGTTCAGGTGTAGGTGGTTTTAGTTGCACCATTTAACAAAGTCCTTGATTAGGTTCCTATACTCCTCCTCCTGCCCACTCCTGATGCAGCCCACGATAGCAGTGTCATTGCAGATGCAAGAGAAATACCTTTCTATAAAATCAGATTGCGCATTGGCATTAGACAGCTTCAAAGGATGAGTGGTAAAAGTGAGCAATATGTTGTCTGAGCTGTGTGTGCTCTCTGTTGTTCATTTAAGATGATGATATAGGAATCGATGTAACGTTGAAAGAATTGGCAGATATGCTTGTGAAAATCTTTTTTTTTTCTTTCATCCACTCCTATTTAGGGGTCACCACAGCAATTTTATCTGTCTCTGTCTTTTACACCATTATCTGCCAGATTGACTGCCTTCATGTCATCCCTCACCACATCCATAAAACTCTTCTTTGGCCTTCCTCTTTACCTCCTGCCTGGCAGTTCCATCCTCAACATTCTTTTCCTGATGTACCCCTCATCTCCCCTCTACATGTGCCCAAACCATCTTAATCTCGCCTCTCTCACTTTGTCATCAAACTGTTGTACCTGTGCTGTCCCTCTAATGTCCTCATCACTACTCCTGTCTACCCTCGTTACTCTGAGCGAAAATCATAGCATCTTCAGCTCTGCCAATTCCAGCTCTGCCTCCTGTCTTTTTCCTCAGTGCCACCATCTCCAAATTATACATCATTGCTGGTCTCACTACTGTTTTCATAGACCTTCCTTTTCACTCTTGCAGAAGCTCTTCTATCACAAATCACTCCTGCCACTCTTCTCCACCCAGTCCATTCTGCCTGCAGTCTCTTCTGCTCCTCTCTGCTGCTCTCTCCTTTGCTTTGGACTGTTGAATCCCAGTAGTTAAATTTGTCCACCTTCACCACCTCTGCTCCTTGCATTCACACCCTTCCACCATCTTCTCTCACATTCACGAACATGTACTCCATCTTACTCCTACTGACTCTCATTTCCCTTCTCTCCAGTTTGTACCTCCAGGTTCACCTCATCTTGCTATCTACTCTCACTAGAGATCACAATGTCATCTGCAAACATCATAGTCCGCAGAGACTCCTCTCTGACCTCGTCTGTCAACCTGTCCATCACCAATGCAAACAGGAAAGTGCTCAGAGCCGATCCTTGATGCAGTCCCACTGTCACCTTGAACCAGGCTGTCATTCCTACTGCACACATCACCGCAGTCACACTGTCCTCATACATAGCCTGTACCACTCTTTCATACTTCTTTGCTACTCCCGACTTCCTCATACAGCACCATAATTCTTCTCTTGGCTCCCTGACATACACTTTCTCTAAGTCCACAAACACGCAATGCAAATCCGTCTGACCTACTCTGTACTTCATCATAAACACTCTTAAAGTAAAATCACATCTGTAGCACTCTTTCCTGGCATCAAACTGTATTGCGGCTCACAGATTGTCACATCTCCCCTCTGCCTAGCATGCATCACTCTTTCCCATATCTGAATGGTGTGGCTGATCAACTTTATACCCCTGTAGTTACTGTAGCTCTGCACATCTCCCTTATTCTTGAAAATTGGTACTAATCTTCAGGCATTTTCTTATTTTCAAGATTTTGTTAAATAATCCAGTTAGAAACCCTACTACCGTCTCTCCTAAACATCTCTCCTCTACTGAACACAACAGAAACACCACACCAGGAAATCTGAGAAAGTGAAACAGCAACAAAGCATCCTGCATGCTGACCCAAAAACAACTGCAAAAGGAGCCAGCTCCATGGGTAGAGTTGTTAAAAGCTATGTGTCCACAAAGAAAGAAAAACCTGCATAACAATGATAAAAAATAAAGTGAAGCAAGCAAACGACACAAATGTGTAAAAACCCCCTCCCATCCCCAATGTTTGTGCCCTGCAAGTGATGTACAATAAACTGTCACCTATGTGGTAAAAAGGGACATTTTCAGCATGTATGCCTTTCAGCTAAAATAGTGTGTGATGTTACAGAGGACAGTAGTATATTACATGGAACTGTGTGGGCCACCAATGATCCGTGGATGGTGGACACTGACATTGTAGGCACAAGTATAAAAGCTAAAATTTACATGGGGGCAGCTGTGACTGCTATCCCAGAAGAGGAGTTAATAGATATTTATAAACTGTGATGGAATTTGGGGAGTCCGTGAGGCCCAAACCCCCAAAAACGGTCACACCAAGAGTCCTAATTCAAATAAAGGAGTGTTTATGCAACACACTTCCACAAAATAACAAAAAGCACAAGAACCAATATCCTTTTTCTCTCTCTACAATTCACCTCTCCTTTCACCACCGCTCTGCCCTCCTCCAGTCGAGTGTTGCTCTATGTCCTCCCAGCTTCGACTCCCTGGACAAGGGAGTGCGGCCCCTTTTATTAAGGACCCGGGAGTACTTCCGGTGCCAGGGCCATTGCCTGATGGAAGTACTTCATGGTCACGTGGAAGTCCCATAAATTGGGGAGCACATCTCCCAACAGTGCTCCCTTGCAGCACCCATGGCCCCCAGCAGGGCTGTGTTTTCAGACTACAACTATAAGCATTCCTTGCTGGTTCCCAAATGGCCACTGATACCGAGGGCTGCTGTCATCTAGCATCCTGGGGGAATGACATATCCCCTGCAGCATCTTTCACAACTGATTGGCTGTACGTTCATCCCTTCTGGCCATTGCTTCCAGGTCTGGTTCCTTACTTTCTCTTGGTCAGGATGCTCATCCAACCCATGTGGCACTGACAAAACATGCTTCTAAGCACCCCAGAAACTTGTGAGCAAACCTCTCTTGGAACCTAATCAACAACCATTAGACACTGTGGGGGTTACAAATCTTTCATTGGAAATGGCAGACACAGAGGTGACACAAGATGTGTACATCTCCAGAAATCTGCAGACAGCCTACCATCACAAGTTTCAAATTGGTGGCACAGCTTAACAGTACTAGTATGGTGACTCTAAAGAAGAGCTATGCAAAGTTATGCAATGACAGTGCCTCTTGCACCGAATTCCCCAAGTCCAGGGCCCACAGTCTCTGTGCCTTTCTTCTGGCCGCCTCCTGTCCTCTCTCCAGCTCCGTCCTTCTACCTCCCGACTTCCACCGATGACTGGAGGGAGGCGGCCCCTATTATGGGAACCCGGATGGGCTCCAGCTGCTTCCCGGCACTTAGCGTTGGCCACACCCCTGTGTGGCGGAAGTGCCGGCTGCGCACCCGGGAGCCGTCCATGTCTCCCCGGTCGTCTTCCCCCCGGTACTTCCTGGTGTGGCGGAAGTGCCGGGCTCCCGGGATAAATAGGCACTGGGGCGCCGCCTGGCGGTGGCCACGGGTCCCTACAGGGCTGGGCTTCCAAGCCTTGTACCCGTGGCCCCCAACATAACCAGGACGGACACCCCCTCGCGGTCTGGAGGAGGCACAAGCCCTCCTCTCCTCCTCCTGGGCGTCCTGGCCGGGCTCCAGCCCCGGCCGGGGACCACAGGGGTTATACAGCGGCCCTATACTATTAAACTCAGACCAGATGCAGTGCCTTTCTCTCCGACCCCAAGGTAGATTCCTGTGCTACTGATGTGCAGAGTCAAAGAGGAACTCCAGTGCATGTAGAAAATCTGTGTCATTAGCAGAGTGGAGGAGCCTACTGATTGGTGCTTAGGGACAGTGGTGGTCCCAAAAAACAATGGGGCTGTTTGCATATGTGTGGACCTAACTAAGTTAAATGAGGCTGTGAGTAGAGAAAAATACATTCTTCTCTCAGTTGACCAGAGTCTTGGAATGCTGTTAGGAGCTAAAGTATTCAGTGAACTCATCGCAAACATGGGGTTTCGGCAATTTACCCAAACACCTGAGACAGCTAGGTACACCACCTTCATCACACCTAATCATCTTCCATTTGGTATAGGCTCAGCAACCAAGCATTTGCACAGCACAATGGAGTCTGAGGTCACTGAAGGACTTGTTGGTGTTGTCCCATGGATGATATATTGGTCTGGGACACAGCTCAAGAGGAGCATGACACACACCTGCACATGGTGCTGCTGCATAAAGTTCAAAATGCTGGTATCACACTGAATGTTGACAAGTATGACCTGTCAAAGAGTGAGATTCACTTTCTTGGACATATTATCTCTGCTGAGGGGATCAGGCCTGACTCAAGCTAAACTGAAGGTATTTTAAAAACACAGCCACTTTCAAATGTGAGAGAAGTTAGGAGCTTTCCTGGCATGGTTAACAAGATAGGGAAATTTATCCCTCAGCTACCTGAGAAAGATAAACCTCCTGTTATCAAAGCAAAACCACTGGATCTGGGGGTTAGACCTTATTCTTTCTAAGGAAAGGAGAAAAGAATGACAGATGAGCTGAGCTACAACAGATGCCACAAAGTCAGAAACATGAGCCACTTTCAGCCTGGAAGTGAAATCAGGGTGACAGATTCCAAAACATCATCTCACCCTGTATTCTTATCTTGTGCATGTACCTCATGGGATTTTTCAATGTAATCGTTGGCACTTGATCCTGATGTAAACACCTGAAAATGAAAGCTGTAGTGGACAGGAACAACATCAGGAGTCTGATGTTCCACCCTCACCTGCATCTGCTGGACCCCAGCATCACATTGGATTTAGAACTAGGTCAGTGTAAATAAACCACATACATTAGGCCTATAGACTGACACTAACAAAACGGGAATTGTAAAAGAAAGATTACTATATTAATGTAAACAACATGGATAGAAAAATATTTACAAATATAAATAGCCATAGAAAGTTAATTGTTAAAATTGAGAAATGTTTTTTTACAATTTTTTTTTATACTTAAGAGGGTATTCCCCCAAAAAAGAAGGAATAAACAGATTTGTTTTTGGTGCTTTTGGATAAAGGGCGGCATGGTGGCGCAGTGGTAGCGCTGTTGCCTCGCAGTTAGGAGACCCGGGTTTGCTTCCCGGGTCCTCCCTGCGTGGAGTTTGCATGTTCTCCCCGTGTCTGTGTGGGTTTCCTCCCACAATCCAAAGACATGCAGGTTAGGTGGATTGGTGATTCTAAATTGGCCCTGGTGTGTTTGTGTGTGTCCTGCGGTGGGTTGGCACCCTGCCCAGGATTGGTTCCTGCCTTGTGCCCTGTGTTGGCTGGGACTGGCTCCAGCAGACCCCCGTGACCCTGTATTCGGATTCAGTGGGTTAGAAAATGAATAGATGGATGCTTTTGGATATTATTATAGAAACTTAAACTAAGGACAGAATTGCTTGAATGGGGAGATGTGGGATAATCTGTGCTATGATTTAAATATGTATATTAGCATGGCTTGATGGGTAATGTATGCAGGTGATTGAGGAGGCTACCTCACTTGAATAAAGGCAACTTTAATAAAGAAAGGTTAACTGTTTGAATCACAGTATCATTATTCACGATTACTCAGTTGCCGAACACAACGCCACCCAGCGAGTGTGATCCTCCAGTACAATCTTTGGCAAACTGTAGTGGGTCCAGGTGGTCTGCCTCAAGAGGAATCATACAGTATGCTTAATTAAATTCAAAACTCCAAATGTTTAAAAAGCAAAAGTCAAAAGAAAAAAATCATCCCAACCATAAAGTAACCAAATAATAAATAAAACCCAAACTGAAGCATATTAATCTGTAAAGGTATTTTATTGGAGTTACTCTGTGCACGGACCTGTAAGCACTATAAGCATTTTAACAAGAACAGGCCATTTAACCTAACAATCCTATTCACCTAACTTCTCCAGAATAACATTGAGCCTAGTTTGGAAGGTTCTTTAAGTACAAATAAAGTATCTAATGTCCCAGTAGCATTTTGTGGGAGGCAGGAGACTTAAACAGACCCCTCAGGTAACTGCTGTCCAAATGACAGCAGCACCTGAGAACCTTAATGCAGATTGAAGCCCCAAACCTGCAAACACAGGACAGGAGAGAGAGTAAGAGACCAGGGAAAATGAACAGCATAACATAAAACGAAAACAAGGTAAAAAATCAGATAGCAAGAGAAAATGAAAAAAAAAGACAAAAACTGTAAATAGGGGAAGATACTGCCATAATCCTAACAGCAACAGAGGCATATAGAAGTAAAACTTTAAAATCTGCTTGCTAAGGTGCATTAGCCTCTTTGATAGAATCACTAAAGTCTAAAGCTTAAAGTGAATGCAAGCGATAACAGTCATTTATTAACTTTTTGACAATACCTTCCAAAAATGCATGTGGTCTTTATTAACTCTGAATGCATCTCTTTCTTAATTTTTCCTCCAAACAGGAATGCTTGTTTGCCTTGGAGCCACTGGCTTGGCACAGAGACCATAATAATCACGGCGCGTGTTCTGACACACAATTGTCGTCTCCAAACAGGCAAAGCAAAACTCGACCTGGCACCTGTTACAGCGGATGTTCTTGCACCCTGTCCGATTGTGTTCGACAAGATTTCCACAAGTCGGACAAGCGCGAATTTGAGGGCACTCATTTATCATAGTTTCAGGCAAACTGATGAGTCTACAGGACCGCAGGGTGTCAAGTTGCTGGTTGGTGCATCCTTCGTTGTCACAGCGGTCGGATCGTGGCGCCGCTCCCCTCCACTCCTTCAGGCACTGCCAACAGAACTGGTACAGATTTCCCTTCATAGCTGTGCAGATGGTGCAGAGAACACATAGGTTGGTCAGATCTTCTCGCTCCACACAAGTCTTGCACCCTGGACACTGGTTTGGAATAATTGTAACAGAAACAATAAGTTAGTTAAAGCTCGTAGAACAAGAACTGAAAAATAAAGAGTTTAACAAAGTTTATCACTATTAAAATTTTCTGTTATTTTTGCTGAAACATTTCTAGTCAATATATCTACATGTATCTGCTGTGCTGCCAGGTATGAACATTTGAATATGGAGAGCATGAAGTGAACAATGCAGCCTTATTTCTAAAGTGTTTCAAAATCCCGCCATACTCCAGTGTACTACCATCATTAACAGATTATCTGACAAAACATTAGAACATTGCAAAGATTGTAACAAGAACAGGCCTTTCAGACTACAGACCTTGTACATCCACTCACTTTGATTGCCCAAAATAACATGAAGTCGAGATTTCAAGGTCCCTAAAATCCTTTTATTCACTGCACTATTTGGTCATTTATTCCATTTGTCTATGTTTGTTTGTGTAACGAAAAATCTTTTAACATTTTTTTTTCTAAATCTTGTTTTAGCAAGTTTTCAAACATTATCCAGTGTTCTTCTTGCATAATTTGTTTTAAAATAAAAACTGGGACCCACTGGACTAATTCTTTTCATAGTTTAAAACACTTCAATCATGTCTCCTCTTAATCTCCATGAAAAGGTTCATCTCCTTCAGTCTCTCCTCAAAGCTCACCCCTCTCATTCCTGAAGTCACTCTAGTCACTCTTTTCTGGACATTTGCTCGTGCTGCTATGTCCTTTATGAAATATGGAGACCAAAGCTGAACACAGTACTTCACTCGTGATTATATAAATTAAGCATAAACTCCCTTGACTTGTACTCCACACATCAGGGTGTTGTATCATCTAACATCCTACCAGCCTTCTTGATTGGTTTTGCACAATGTCTTGATGTTGATAGTGTCGAGTCTACTAAGACTCCTAAATCCTTCTCATAAGGTGTACTTCCAAACTTCAAACCTCCCATTGCATATTTAGACCTCACACTTTTGCTTCCTACGTGTAATTTTATACATTTATTGACATTACATTTTATCTGCCACAAATCTGCACAACTCTATCCTGTCTAAGTCCATCTGTGATGATTCAATGGCCCCAGCACTGACACATACTGGACATAACTTTTAAGATCATTTAATTCTGAAAAGCTCCCCTTACCATAACCATTTGCTTTCTGTATTTGAACCAATTTTGTACCCACCTACACACCACACCCTAAGTTCGCACCTCTTTTAGTTCAATGCCCAACCACTCATGTGGTACCTTGATTTTCAAAAAGAATTTGACAAGATGCATCACATAGGCACTACTCTTATTGTTTGCTTACCTGTAATGAACGTTAAGCTTACTGACGTGATGTCACTTGGATCTGCCCAATCAACCTTTTATACCACAGGATATTTGATAACCTCCAGACATAGGAATCAAGGGTTTATACCTCATTATGCAGTTGAGGATAGTCTGGGGTCCCTGTGATTTGTTACTTTTCAGCCTATTTAATCCAAGCAGCACTTCTCCCTCTACAACTTCCAATTCACTTTGTCCGTTCTTAGAAGTCCCTGTTACTTTTGGGAGGTCATCGAGTTCTTCACATGTATAAACTTCAATGAAGTGAAAGTTTCAAGCATTTTCTATTTCAAGGTCTATATTTTTTAATTTCCCCTTTACTATTCCTGATTCACTTCACCTCATCCTTTACTGTTCTTTTAATGCTAAAATTTTGAAAGAATTTCTTTGGATCATTTTGCCTTTTCTTTTGCCTTTTCTGCAATATTTCTCCCCAGCTGCCTTTTATCCTTCCTAGCGTCCTTCTTCACTGTTGCTCTCCTGTTCTCAGATGCACTACAGTTTGCACTGGAGTTACTAGTCGTATATGACTTATACAGTATATGAACAAAAATCTTCAACTAATGTTAGAGACGCAGTGGGTAGCGCTGCTGCCTCGCAGTTTGGACACCCGTCTGGGTTCGCTTCCCGGGTCCTCCCTCTGTGGAGTTTGCATGTTCTCCCAGAGTCTGCGTGGGTTTCCTCCCACAGTCCAAAGACATGCAGGTTAGGTGCTTTGGCAATCCTAAATTGTCCCTAGTGTGTGCTTGGTGTGTGTGTGTGTATGTGCCCTGCGGTGGGGTAGCACCCTGCCCGGGCTTTGTTCCTGCCTTGCGCCCTGTGTTGGCTGGGATTGGCTTCAGCAGAGCCCCATGACCCTGTAGTTAGGATATAGCGGGCTGGACGATGACTGACGGACTAATGTTAGAGAGGCAGCACCAGTCAGGGTGCATCCCAGCCTGCATGAGAGTATACAGTATTTTGGGATGTCAGCCGAGAGAAACAGAAACATGTGTACAAGTCATTTCAGTGTAGAGTTATAATAATTTTGCAGTAACAGAATTTGCATTAAACAGAATCAGTCAGAAAGTGTGTGTAAAAGCGAGTGTAAAAATTACTACATTCATGTAGTAATGGTCCTTGAAGTATAATGTTTAGCGTTACCATAATAAGAATGTTTGCCTCATAATAACTTCATGTTATTATGTTTATATAATGCTTCACTTCAAGCGTCATGGTATTGTTTATTAACAAACTTTTTTTTTTTTTTACCTGTCGACAACTTAGTTTCATTTGTGAATAATACATCAACTGATTTTTTTGTGTAAGTTACTAAATGTTTTTTTGTATCCTTTATTTATTGTAGACCACACATAATAATAATTCTTTACATTTATATAGCCAGTTCTAACTACTCTACTGTTCATAGTGATTGGGGAGCCAGTTCAAACATCACTAATGTGCAGGATCCATCTGGATGATTTGATGGCAGCCATTTTTGTGCCAGTACACTAACCACACTTTAGATGTTAGGCGGTGAAGGGGTGAAAGATAGTTAGCCAGTTAGAGACAAGGGATGACCAGGCCATGGTGGACAATTTAACCAGGACATTGGGATACAGCCTACTCTTTATGAATCATACCCTTGTCTCATTTGAAGGACAATGCTATTTTTACAACACAGTGTATCCTCAGAACTGCACTGAGGAATTGGGATCAACATTCAGTCCACTGGGTAAGTGTCCTCTGCTGGCTTCACCAACACCTCTTCCAACAGCTTCTCCTAGATGGTCTCCCATCCAAGTACTGGCCGGGCTCGCACATAATTAGGTACAGGTGGATTATCTGTTCTGAAGTGTACATGTAGAGGTCTATTTATTTATATACCATGCAATAAAAGAACCATAAACTTTCTCCTGAGCTGCTGTGTGGAGAACCATGAATCTTCTACCAGTGTTCTGACCGACACTCTATAGTGAACACTGCATGTTCTGAACTTCTTATAGATAAACAGTTATCCTTTGTCACAATTAAAGACGGTCATCCATCCATGAACTGAACCCATTCCCTTGCAGGTGTGTTGGAAGCTAGAGCTTATCTGAGGAGCATAATGAATTATCAGAAAGCGCGTTTATCCATACTGTGCCAATTTAGAACTGGCAGTTAGCTTAACCAATATATCTTTGGGTCACTGTGGTATAGCGGGTCCACAGCTCACTGAGCAAAGGCTATTTTTAAATAATCACCGCACCCGAGGCGGCTTCGTGAGGGGGGGCGATGTTGTAGCGAGCCGTGAGGCAGTCGTCGATGTGGGCGTGTCTCACCGTGTGCACAGGTGAGGAACTGCCCACATTCGTGATTGCTCCCGTGGCTAATGCTACAGCTGTGATGGCCCCTCACGTTATTTATAAAGAAGCGCGAGTCGGTTGTGGGGGGATGAAAAGAAAAAGGAAAGAAAGGAAAAGAGGACGGAGGTTACAGGGAGCGAGGAAGCATGCGGTGCAAGAGAGACGGACAGGCGGTGCGTGCGTGTGGTGAGCGCACGATCAAGGGCAGCTGTAAGGAAGCTGGGGTGTTGGGCCTACACCCAGGCGTTCGAGTTGGATGTCGCTCCCGCTGAGTGATTATGTAGCGGGAGTGACCAAGGGAAGGTGACTGGCCGCGGAAAGGCCGCGGAAGTCGGGAGATTTGGTGGTTGGAATCCCCAACGTGGGCGACCTGGCCGTTGGTGGAAACCAAGTTCTCCGAGGCTGGGATGAGTGCCATACCGGAGCCAGGGATCGGGAGGTCTCCAGTCTCATGCGTGTGTTTCAGGAGGGCAGCTGCAGAGAGCGTCTTGCCTGCTGCTAAGCCCAAACGGGATAAGCAGGTGAGACGCTACCGCCAACAGGAAAGATGCACCAGACTTGTCGTCCTTGTTGTTGTTTTAAAAAAACTGCTTCCTGTAAGAAACATTTTACCTCGTTTTAAAGGATTGCTTTTTCTTATTATTATTTTAACCTCCACGTTTTACCTTTTATGGATTATTTAATGAAGAATTTGGAGCACTGCACTTTACATGGAACACTGTTTTGTTTTGATTGTTTCTTTTAATAAAAGCACTGTTGCACCTTTTGTATACCTTCCCCTTGCTCAGTAATTTGCCTCCATTGACTAGCTCATCGGTGACATTACCGACGGTGTTGGGTTCAAGTGCTTCCAAACAGCCATGGGAGCGTGGAGCCAGAACCCACATCGTCACAGTCACCCAATGCAATTTGATACAAGCAAAGAGAAAACATACAAATTCAGGCTGAGGACTGAACCCAAGACCTTGAGCTGTGAGAATGCACCACATATGCAGATATTAATAACATTAAAGGAAATGAAGAAGGGGTATGAATCATCATAACAGAGCATTGTTCTGTTTCATTGTATCAATGCGATAAAGAAATTACCTGTTTAAATTCACAGTATTCAGCAGCAGCCAGAACTGCAAGGGTTTCCTCAAAGTGGGCCTGCTCCTCATCAGTCAGCAATGCCAGCCTTCGGACTTCATCGTAAGACCAGACTGCGTCACATTTTCGCGTTGTTCCATTCTTTAATGCGGGGCACTTGAAAACATACTGACCCTGAAATATAAGCCAGGAGACAAAAAAGAAAGAATCCCATCAATGTCTGTTTTATAAAGCATGAGGGAGATCAAACATTATAGAAGGACTGAAGAACTATCTATTCTATTTTGTTTTGGTCCAGACCCACTTATTCCAGAAAATGGAGCCCACCTTAGCACTATTGTGCTAAAGGCAGGAATCAGCTTTGAACCTGATGTCAGTTTGTCACAGTTCATGGTTATTTGCACTGAGCCAGCTCAAAGTTTTCCAGTCGTATGGTCAGACATGTGCCAGCCTACTGCTACAAAGGTGGGTGTGGGTACATGGCAGCCCCTTGATGTTAGCTTCTCTGCAGGACCACTGCTTTCTGCACTGTGTTTGTAAGGCACGGCTAGGTGTGTATAGTTTGTTTGGTGTGAAAATATGAATGAGCCAATGAAAACAAAGTTATGGCATGATAAAAAGATAACCTTTATGAGTAATAGTAATACAGTAAGAGAGGTTATTATCATAAAGAAAGGCAAAGCTTAATTAAAACCATTTTTGTGAACTGAAATAAAAGATTTAACAAAGCCTAGATGAAAAACTAAAACTATGCAAAACTACTAGTAACTGAAAATACATATAACACCTTAAAAAATATTTTCAGCTTTTATCAAGACTAGATTTATACACGGGCTTATCAGGGTCTTATCAGTGTGTACTGCACTCCTCCTGAGCCTGGAGTACCTGGAGGGTAGAGACACGTATGTGGGAATGACATTCTTAGACTTCAGATCCACATTTAACTCAACTATCCCTCAGCACCTTGTGGACGAGCTTGCTCGCATCTCCAAAGAGATACAAGCTGAACTCCAAGGTCCATCAGTGTCTGATCACACCAACCATTGCTTTTTGAGTAACAGTGGGCTAAATGGAAGAAGACCCACGAGAACTCCATATAAAAACGCCAGAATGGAATTTGATAAAATGTATATTTACAAGCCACAATGTTTCTGGGAGAATGTCCTTTGGAGAGATAAGACCAAACTGCAGGTTTTTGGTAAGTCACCTCAGCTATGTTTCCACAGATGAAAAAATGAAGCTTTCAAAGTAAAGAACACCAGACCTACTGTGAAACATGGAGGAGGCTTGGTGATGTTTGGGGGTTGCTTTGCTGTATTTGTTACAAGGTGCCTTGAGTTTGTGCAGGGAACAATGAAATCTCAAGACCATTGTCCTGGTGTGCAAAATCTTCAGTTTTAGAAATAGTAGATGCTTATATTTTCATTATATTTTGAAGACATACAAAGATGAACTTAAATACAGAACACTTGTATGTTTGATTGAATATCAAAGCATATTCTTTTCCTGAATTGAATCACCTTAAACATTTGAGCAGACAAAGCAAAGGACGAGGATGATGCCTTGAGCTGTTTCACCTGTGAACAGATGGGCACCTAGGACTTAATGTGTTTACAGTTTGGGAAAGGAAGACATGCAGATGCCTCAGGCTGTACTGATTACTTTATAACCTGCGAACAGAAGGAGATGCCTGAGACAACGAATTGCCAAATTGTTTTACAGCTTGGGAAAGGAAGGCATGACGGAAGAATCCCACGTGGAATTGTAAAATAAATAAGCTTTGTCTGAGTGGGACATAAGAAGTAACAGCGATGACCAAGAGCGACATCAAGAGGAGAAGACAGAGCAACGCCAGGAGAATGTGAGAGATGCGTGACAATTTTCATCTGATTGTCAGCTAAATAACACTTTCATGAATATCAATTGCTAAATCAATGCCACCCTGGGACATTCATTTTTGACATCTTTAACTTTTCGTGAGCTTTTACTAAAGACTATATATATCTAGACTTTGCTATCCACATTTTCTTTTATACTGTCTTCTACTGGTATTATTGTTTTTAAAAAAAAAATACCATAAATGTTGCTTTTATCTTGCTACACTTGTCTTTATATCTAGAGTGATTAAAGTAATAAGGTAAATATTCAGAGCACCTGGAGCAGTAAGGAAGTGCCATATGATCCGAACCGCAAGGTTTTATCAGGCTGAGGATGAGAGCTCTACCCAATAGTGAGCAGTGCGTTAAAGTGAGACATCAGTGGTTGATGCCCTATAGCCAGGGATGTTGAGCCTTTCTATGTTTGAGTATATTCTTGGAAACCAAAAGTATACGTATATCTAAGACATCATACGTTGTTCATGCCTATGATAAGTAAGTCTCTTGAAGTACTAAGGAATAGACGTACTGTGAATGTGTTATTCATACAGCACTTGTGTGAATTAAAGAGCTAAAGAATAACGGGCTGTGTATATGTCATTCATACGGTACTTTTGTAGTTAGGGTCTGTGTGTATGCATATATTTATTTATATCTATGTGTTAATTTTAAGACGCGAGAGTAGACCAACTCGGTAATGAAACTGATGAGTACACTTAACCTTGAAGAAAATAAGTCAAGAATAGGTAGAGGGGAATACCATGATAATACAACCATCAAGACATTCTGGAAAGAAACATACTGCCCAGTGTCAGAAAGTGCTGTCTCAGTCACAGGTCATGGACCCTCCAACAGGATAAGGAGCCAAAACGCACAGCTAAGAGCACCCAGGAATGGTGAAGAACAAAACAAGGGACTATTTTGAAGTGGTCTTCTGTCAGACCTGATTTGAATCCCGTCAAACATCAAAGGAAAGAAGTGGACCGAACAACCTGTGCACAGGTGCAGAAGACTCATGGAGAGCTTGTGTGCAGGGACTGTGAACTTTAAAGGTTGTGCATCAAAATATTAGGTTAAGGGACCCATCATTTTTGTCCATGCCATTTACATTTGTGTTGTTTTTTGAAGTAATCTGTTGAATCAAAACTTTAAAACAAAGTCTGATTTTTGTTAAATGCAGAATAAACAATGATGGGTGCCAATGACTTTGGTCAGTTGTGAGGTATTTCCGAGACAATTGTGGGTTCCTCTTTTTCGTGGAGGGGCATCAACAAATGTCTCCATACCTGGCATCAGGGAAGCACCTTGTCATGTAAAGACCATTTCTCATTTGATGATTTCTCCATTCATTTTCAGGTGTAGCCTTCATTTGTATACTCTTAGCAAGCCAGAGGCAGTCAGTGGTGCACACCCATGAAGCCAGTCGCCTAATGTGCCATAACCTTCAACTCAAACCCACTAGTCTATGACTTTTGATTTTGTTTTATGTCTCAAGGGCAGCTCTGTGTGCATGAGAGCTGGCAACCAATGAACGCTCATCCAGAAGTACAATGCGTAGAAGCCAGTGATGGGGAACAAGGAATACGGGTGTTATGAACCTGACAAACAGAAGAGAAGCTTGTCAGTCTGATGTCTCTTGTTTTACATAACATGACAGTCTGAAGAAGAAAGAGAAAAAGGGGGTGAAGAATACAGCTAAACTTGCCACCGCTGTTAACCCTTCATGCACCTCAGGCTCCAGCAGGCAGCACAATTTTGGTGGTCAGAAAAAGGTGAGAGCACAACTGTATTGGAAGGTTGCACTCAATCGGTAATTGGACAATGTGACATGTCCAGTGATTTTCAGTCATTTAAATTGACTTGGGCTGGCGATGAAATTTGTGACTGCAGTTGGAAAATCTGACAAACCCCATGACTAGAAGTTGCATAATGTGACATTGGTTTAAGTGGTAAAGGATGGCCACTGCCCTGACTTGCTTATTAAATCGAGCCTCGGAAGAAATAACTCCAAGTGGGCCAACAGTAAGACAAATGCTATGGTGCATGGCAAGGCAGAATGATTCTCAAATTCTTAAAGTGGAGTTCCTGGAAACTTCCAAGGATGTTTGGCTATTTAACAGTAAATTGGGACCCTGGGATAAATAGGGCCACCAGATGGAGCTCAGAGAGAAGACCCAGGACATAAGGAGGTCATTCATGATTCCCAAATTGCAGAGTTGCTCATGGAGTGTGATATATTGAGGCCAAGCATGAGAGATGAGTAGGGACAGGGCTCAATGGAAGGATAAAAAAAGAGACCCAGACAGAGGGTGTGAGAAAAATGAAGAAACTGAGTCTGAAAAGTAGGGCATGTGAGATGACTGGACCCACCTAGGAAGGTCCAGACATGCAACAACTTTTGTCTGCCTTTTGTTTATTGTTTGCTTTTGTTCTCCCTTTTATCACCCTCTGTATGTGCATTTTTCTGAATAAATTTATCTTTTTGCATAGTTTGGACTCTTTAGTATTGGCAAAAAGGTAAAAATAGATTTACCTGATCTAAAAGACTTCTGCACCATGCCGTCAGTGAGTTTGGATCAACTGCATGTCCACAGGACATCTCAGCCCTGAGGGTGTTTGGATCATCATCAAGGGCTGTAAGAAGATAGAATAATAAATGGCACAAACCATAAAAATAACAATATCCTTAACACTGTTGGGCCAGTTTGAGAAATGATTTAGTGATGCTGTCACATTTTCTGGGCCCTTTTTTCTGGTCAAGTCTCTCAAATTATACAATAAACACAAAATGACCTTATTCAATGTTCTCATATTTACAGCATTTTTAGAAAAGCTAAACAACATAATGCTTTAGTCCAAGGTTATTATATTTAATGAAAACTAAAATCAAAACTGAAACTATTAATAAAAAATTTTTTTGAAAACTGAAATAAAATAATTAACATAACCAAAATGAAAAACTAAAACTAAATGAAACTATTAAAGTAGCTGAAAGGACTAACTGAAATAAAATAATAATTTAATAAAAATATTTTTAGTTTTCGCAACAAAACAGATTTACACAAGTGTTAACCTGAGCTGCAGGAGTCTCAAAATTAATCATTTTCATATTTGATTTTTAAATACAGTGGTGTGAAAAACTATTTGCCCCCTTCCTGATTTCTTATTCTTTTGCATGTTTGTCACACAAAATGTTTCTGATCATCAAACACATTTAACCATTAACCATAAAAATCCAAACCTACATGGCCCTGTGTGAAAAAGTAATTGCCCCCTGAACACAGGGTCATGTAGGTTTGGATTTTTTGTTCTCCCTAAATAATAAAAACCATCATTTAAAAACTGCATTTTGTGTTTACTTGTGTAAATATTTGATTAATGGTTAAATGTGTTTGAAGAGAGTCTGCCAACTGGTGAAAAACTAAACCTACTAATGTGTTTTGTATTTATTCTGCATTTATTAATTTAACTTTTTAAATTTTACATTCTCAACTCAAAATACCTGATATTGTGAAAATAATCCGGTGGCAGAATTATGTTTTAAAATATTTGTCGCCCTCTTTTCTATCTTTCTCTCACTCTCAAAATAAATAGCTGAAATATCATACTCTTTTTGTTCTTAACATCAGCCATGTCATACATATTGCATATATATATAGTATTATTGCAACAGACTGGCACCCTGTCCAGGGATTTTCCCTATCTAGGATCCAAAGCCGCTGGGATAGGCTCCAGGTTTCCTGAGATCCTGCTGTGGATGAGCGAGTTTAGAAAATGTTTTCTTTGTTCCTGTCAATACAGCTAGGTGGGGTCTGCACACCACTTCAAACCTAAGAGCCATGTTCTTCGTAAGCCACCATGATCACACCTGTCAGAACTCAATAGAATCTGTTTTCTGACTTTTGATATCTTTTTAGGCCTACAGGCAGCAAAATTCTGTATATAAACGGTATGTTCCTGAGATGGAATCAAAGATTAGTATGATTTGGTTTAAAATAGCAAAGCCAAGTACGGGGGATTTTTGAATGTAATATTGAAGGCATTAATTGTACACACATTGTCTTGGAGCAGGATGTTGTGTACTGTAGACATTTAGAGAAAAAAAAACACTCACACCTTAAAATTCACCTAAATTTCATCACAAATTGTCCCATTCTGGGCAAGAAAAGGAAAAGATGAAACATGCCAACAGTCAGCACACATATGTTCAGCACAAATGATATAGACAATATTTAAAAAATTATAAAACTGTATAAAATTGTTCATATTCTATATCTGGTTTGCTTATTTTTATCAGACAAAAACAAAACCAGATAGTAAACCATGCAGTGTAGTAAGTTTTTAAACGCATAACCTGACCCATTAAGTATACAGTTCTGTCTGATTTTGACACAAACTGAAACTCCATAGTAGCTCTTTAACCATACCATAATTACTAAACTAAAACTGAAACTAACCAATATAAAAATAAAACAGAAATGTCTTTGTGAAATTAAAACTTAATTAAAACTAAAAATACACAATGAACGAAAAGTAAAACTAAACTGAATTTTCAAGTAAGGTCAGAAATAGTATAGAAATAAAAACTAATATAAAAAGGGAAAACTTTAATAACCTTGGACATGAATGTTGGCACAAATCTTTAAGAAATTTGTAAGAACAAAATCAAAGAACAGGATGGATAATATATAGGTGGCAACTGCTTTATAATTAAAATAAACTCAAAAATTAATATTCAGCAAAGAGAAAGAATGAAGACTGTCTGATATGGATAGATAGATAGATAGATAGATAGATAGATAGATAGATAGATAGATAGATAGATAGATAGATCTTTATTAGTCCCAATAAGGAAATTTATACAATACAATACAATTTATTTTATGTATCGCCCAAAATTACACAAGAAGTGCCGCAATGGGCTTTAACAGGCCCTGCCTCTTGACAGCCCCCCATATAGGGAAAAAATGAAAGAAACCTTGGGAAAGGAAGTTTAAAGACAGACCCCTTTCCAGGTAGGCTGGGCATGTAGTGGGTGTCAAAAAGAAAGAGGGTCAGTACAATACAATACACAGAACAAAACACAAGTAATCGTCAATACAGTATAATAGTAAAATAAAAATATTACAAGTACAGAGCAGAATTTAACAGTAGATGATAGCGCATAATATGATTTGGATTTGGATTCAAAGAACATGGGTGTTTTGGACCTGACAAACAGAAGAGAAGCTTGTCAGTCTGATGTCTCTTGTTTTACATAACATGACAGACTGAAGTAAAAAGAAAGAAAAAAGGGGGTGGAGTCTGCAGCTGAATTCACCTCAGCTGTTAACCCCTCGTACACCTCAGGCTCCAGCAGGCAGCACAATTTTGGTGGTCAGACAAAGGTGAGAGCACAACTGTATTGGAAGGTTGCACTCAAACGGTAATTGAGCCAAGTCAGATTAAAAGCTGCTCAAAGTGTGGCAAACATCTCCAACACAAGTGGAATCAAGGGAAGTGCCCAGCTGAAGGCTCAGTTTGTTCATATTGTCACAAGACAAACTACTGGGTGGCTGTTTGTTGCAAGCGTGCAGTTAATTCTGTGAGTGTGGAGCCAGACAAGGACCCCTCACCATTCAAACAGAATACTTCGCTCCTAGCACAAGATGAAGTCCGTGGCAGAGGTAAACCTCCCAATAAAGTATAAGGCCTGTGAAATGAAAACAGAGTTTGAAATTGTGGATCTGCAACGGGAGAATGTGCTATGTGGCACCTCAACAGAAACTTTAGAGTTAATGGTGCGTCTTGACTTGCTGCAGAGTAACACAAAAGAGAATAAACCAAACAGTGCAAGTGACACCACTGTGAAGCACAGTGCACCAGTGGGACTAGATGGTTTCCTACACGTAGCACAAATCACGGGAACACTGCCAGGTAAATATGCAATCAAGACTGAACCAAATGCAAAAGGCATAGTGCGCCACCAGCCAGCTGCACTGAAGAAAAAAACTGTGGAAACACTCCATTAAATGGCAGAGAATGGCTACATCGCCAAAGAGGACCAACCTACAGAGTGGGTGATTCCTATGGTAGCTGCTGTACGCCATGATAAGATTAGGATTTGTATAGATCCTAGTAACCTGAATAAACTAATAAAAAAGGAACATTATCATATGCACACCATAGAAGAGGTGGTGTCCACCATACTAGGAGCAAAGGTCTTTTCGGTTTTAGCTGCAAAGTCCAGGTTCCTTCAGATAGAACTAGATGATCAGCCATCATTTCTAACAACCTTCAACAACCCAATAGGAAAGTGTAGGTGGCTGCGTCTACCCTTTGGACTAAAATGCGTGCCCAAAATATTTCAGCATATAATGGACAAAATGCTACAAGGTATTGATGGAGCTGTGGGTATCAAGGATGACATTCTTATTGCAGCACCGCAATGAAGGAGCATGATGTAGTTCTCTATAGAGTAATAAAAAGGGCCTCAAGCTATAATCTAAAGCTTAACTTCAGCAAGTGTTCCATATATGAGACATTTAATAACAGCTGATGGCCTGAAGACAGACCGAGCAAAAGTGAAAGCAGTGCATGTCTCCAATAAATCAACAAAGATGGTGTTTGCCATTTTTTAGGCTTTGTAACTCATCTGTCCAGATTTATTCTGAACCACAGCAAAGTAGATGCTCCACAACGCCAGCTCCTTTAAATATTTGCAAATACAGTACAGCAAAGTTAATGTTCATGTTTCAATCAGAGTTCTTGTGCGCATGCGAGAAAGGTGTTATGTGTTTCCGGATGTGGGGGGGAGGAAGTTTGCGGACGGAAGGAAATAGAGCGATGCAGACTTTTATCGTGTCTTAACACTTGCAAACCGTTTTAAGATTATTGTGTTATTGCTGTTCAAAAGGTAGTTGTTGAACCTTTTAAAGAAGACTCGCGTCAAGTCTATGTTGCAAATATATTGTTAAATAATTGGAAAATTACATACGAAAGAAGGGGAAACCTCGTTACACCGCTTCTTCCAAGTTAGTCGTTGTGTTGCAAATAAAAAATCAGTGCCCCATTACATCTAAATATTGAGATTCGTTTTAAGTGCAAAATGAACTAGATAAAATAAATTGGTGTTGTAAATAATTTGGCACTTATTGCAGATGTACTGTTTAAAGATGTGTAATATTTTTTTGATTTGTTTTCTGTTTAAAAGGGGAGAGATGTACTGTGTATATCAATCAATCAATCAACATTTATTTATATAGCACATATTCATACAAAAAAAATGTAGCTCAAAGTGCTTTACAAAATGAATAGAGAAATAGAAGACACAATAAAAATAAACATAAGTCAACATTAATTAACACAGAATAAGAGTAAGGTCCGATGGCCAGGGTGGACAGAAAAAACAAAAAACTCCAAAGGCTGGAGAAAAAAATAAAATCTGTAGGGGTTCCAGGCCACAAGACCGCCCAGTCCCCTCTGGGCAACCGCCCAGTCCCCTCTAGTCCCCGTGTATAGAACGCGTGATATGCGCCTTTGGTCTGTATTGTTCCTGCTGGCCACCCGTAGTGTATGTTTGGGCAATTTCGCAATAAAGAAGCAAGTTCCACAAAAAAAAACGTCATCCCGGTGGCACGTTATTATTGTTGCCTTAACACACAATATATCACATAGCCGACTTCAAAGTCAGTTCTCCACTTATTGCCCACATAGGTAGTTGTGTCGTGTGCGGTTACCGTACTGTTCGAGTTTCATAACGCTTCTCAAAGTTTTCCTTGAGATGGAACAAAAACAAATTGTGAAACGGCATCAGTTTACGCTCAAAAAGTAACAATCCTAGAAAAAGCTGATCTTGGAATGAATGAAAATGACATGGCGAAAACGTTCGGAATCGCGCCTTCATCTTCATCTAACTACTCGTTTTCATCTTGTATATTCGTAGCTGTATTTCAATTTTAAAAAGTTAAAAGTCGTTTTCAAATAAAATATTTTTTCCTTTTAAGAAGCTGTTATGTATTGTATTAGCTATACAGTATATTAAACTACAGGTTGCACGATGCCGATAGCAACCAGTAGGTGGCACCAAGCGATTGATATGTGGTGCACACTAGAGCGTTTTTAAAATGCAATAAAGAAGTGAGTGGTCAGACTAGAAGAAGAGCTGCGGCTTGGAATCACCACTGTGGCAGACGTGGTCTGGCGAAGACAGATCGGGAGAGTGTGAGGAAGAGCAGGTCAGAGGCCGGTGTTAAATGATAAACAATGTGCTACAAGCACAATACACGGTAACCCTGATCCTGCAGAGGACAACCAATCTTTGCCTTTGGTTATTTGCTTACCGGACGCAGTAAAGCAACTACGGAGCTGTGCTTGTGCCGCTGCCTTTAGAAATGGTGACCCCGGTCACAATAACGTATTTTCTCCATATTCATTATAACGAAATATCTGTTATAACGAAATATGTTTTTGATCCCATGATTTTCGTTATAACAGGATTTCCACCTGTATTTTGAGCTGGTCAGTATATTTCAACAACATAATCAAAGAGTAAATGTTTATAGAGCTACCTTGGTAAGATTGGTCTTGTAAACAGATGCTTCTATAAAAATTCTCAAATTGAAAATGCTCTGTTTTGTATCCACCGCCTCCATACTTTGCTGTCCTCACTTCTGGCTCCTATTTTATGTCTCCAGGTTTCAGGTCTGGCAGTAATGATTCCCCTCAAAGCAACAGGGGTAGTGGACCCTATTTACATCTTTGTCTAGGACATCAAAAATGCCAGTTCTGTGTTGGGTCTCATCATGATGTTACCAGTGCAGGATTTACCTATAAGCTACACAAGCTATAGCTTAGGCCCCCAAAACAAATCATATTTGGCACTTGCATAGAATATCTGGACTTATAAAGGGCTCCATGTCTCAAATAGCTTAGGGCCTTATCAAGTCTAAATCCGGCCCTGGATGTTACTAATACAGACAAAGACATTTTGCCCGCCATGTTTTCCGCCCAGGTTTAAAAGGAACTGAATGATGGAAATACTGAAGGTTAGAATTAGTGGTTAAGGCTTTGGACATCAAACCCTGAGTTTATGGGTTCCAATCCTGATACTGAGACTTTGTGGCCATGAGCACATGTACTGCATGTACTCCAAACGAAAAAAACAAAAGAAATGAAGTCAATTTTATCTCACATATTAAAACTTGCTTTGGATAAAGGTGTTAGCCAAATAAATAAATGTAAATGAAGGTAGCTGAGCCTTCAGGCAGAAACGTCATAAAGCTGATAAAGAAACTGAACTGTCTTGTTGTTCTTGATTCATGATGATCCTGGAAGTCAGAGAAGCTTCTGTTTTACCCGTCATGTAAGGGTGTTCCTGTATCGAGACCCACTGAGGTCTGTAGAACTGTGTGTTTGAAAATGTCTATTGAGTACCTGCATCAGAGCTGTTGATGTCTGACCGCTGTTGCACTGAATTAAACCAAATTAATAGAATGGACCTCCTCATTTCTTTGATTGCCCCAATTGTCATTAAATAATTGCGTTTTGTTACTGCCATTAAACACCCATAAACGGTATGACTCTCAAAATCTGTAGTAATACCGTATTAGAAACGCCATGTGAGCCATGAGAGTCTAACAGCTAATTCTCCCGTTCTGGTTATAAAACACCTATACAATGTGCCAGGAGTGCAAAGAGCGATTAATCCGGGGACTTTTTTTTTACTAAAGTAAAGCTTCAGACACGTATGTAGGTAAAACAAAATAAATTAATAAAATAATGAAAATGGATTGACCCGGAGCCGAGTTTAAAGCCCACACTCGGTCATTGACGCGTTTGACCTTCGCGAGGAGCAGGCGAGTCTGATAATACGGTATTCATTTGTCTGATTTAAGAAAACAGACATCTGATTAAAGGAACAGAAGACAAGACATCATTTCCGTATGTCTCAGTATACAATACTTTTAGGCGTTTGTTTTATTTGTATTTTCTTCTCTGTTCAATAGGAACTTCAAGCAACTCGGCACGTAAGATACTTTAGAGTACCCGCAAACGCTATCATCCAAGAAGAGATCAAAGAAACCTTTATGAGAGAAATAAATGAAAAATATCCATATTTACTGATATCGTCGCGTTTCCTGACGAATTTCAGGAACGTGTCCTTCGGATTGTAGCGCTTCTCCGTCTCTTGTGGCTGCGTGTCCGGCATCTTCAGCTGTCTGGCTGCGGAGTGCAGTTGGCGGTGTTTAACGAATCACTTTTGGTTAGGTTTCACTTTCGAAAAAAGGAAACAGTTGGTGTATGGCAATCCCCTTGTTTACATTGGTGTTAATTGTGCAGTAATAACGTGATATGTCCACAATAATAGACATTGTTTGTTCATTGCACGTAAACATTAACTTAAAACAGCGTTTTCATACTAGTTTTAATTGCGGCCCTCCTAAGGTTTTTTGAAAGGAGCCCACTTATACCAATTTGTTCTTTTTTGTAATTAATGATATATCATAGATGCATATTTTATTATACCTACTTAACTTTTATCGACATTTATCTAACTCTATATTTATTTTTCTAGTATCAGAATGTATCAGAATAGTTTCAGTCAATTTGTTTCGGTTTCAATAGATGTATTTTTCATATTTTTGATTCTTGTTTTCTTTTTTTCACATCTTCGCGCACCCCCAGGGGGGGCCTGCCCGACAGATTGAGAACCACTGACCTAAAACCTAATGCATATAATTCAATAAACTAACTGTATCGCCGTATAAATCATTTAATTCAGAAAAGGCGTTAGGAGAGCCGGGTTCAAGCCCCGGGTTCTCCCTTCTTGGCGTTTTCCTTGTGTGCACATGGGTTTCCTTCCTCCCATGCACAGACCAAAGACACGAAGGTTAGTTGGATTGTCGATGCTCGTTAAGCCCCTGATCTGTGTATGTGTTCTCTTTAAAATGGACTGGCGTCCTGTCCAAATTTTGTCTCATGCCTTGTGGCCGATGACTATTGTGGGATATAGTCTTCTGCTAGACCCTGGTCTGAAAATTGATGGGTTACTCAGAAAAATGATTTTATTAACTTGCTTATCCCATTTCAGGATCGCACAATGGGGTGATCGGCAATGTCGGATTTAGACTTGATAAGGCCCTAAGCTATTTGAGACATCGGGCCCTTTATGAGTATATATGACAATTGCTCACTCGGACAATTTGTTTTGGGGGCCCCCAAGAAGGCGGGGGCTCTAAGCTATAGCTTGTGTAGCTTATACGTAAATCCTGCACTGGTGATCGGACCCATGTAGGAAGGTCCTGAGAGGCAGTAACGTGAGTCTACCTTTTGTTTATTGTTCATTTTGTGCCTTCCTTTTAATTCAGCCCTCCTTGTGTGTGCCTTTTCTTGAATAAATGTGTCTTTTTGCGTAGTTTGGACTCTTAGCAATTAAACTATGATGGGATTCTACGAGAGTGCTCCCTGTTTTTCACACAATAAAACAAAGTGATGTCAAACATACTAAAAAGCTGATCCCAAGGAAAAAAAAATAAAAGAAAGAGATCTGAAAAATATCACCAACTGTACAAATATCCAAGGTAATTTAAAAGGCAAGTGGTGCTATTGGAGGTACTTGTAACCATAATTTAAAAAAAAAGCTCAGGCTAGACAGAATTGAACTTGTAGTGCAGTAGAAACCTCCGACTCATTTCATTTAACTGCATGAAGCCTGATATTCCATCCATCCATTATCTAACCCGCTGAATCCGAATACAGGGTCACGGGGGTCTGCTGGAGCCAATCCCAGCCAACACAGGGCACAAGGCAGGAACCAATCCTAGGCAGGGTGCCAACCCACCGTAGAAGCCTGATATTCTCTGCAGTAAATTACAGGACTTACAGATGGACCCTTACCTCACCCTATGGATTATGGACTTTCTCTTTAACACAGAGCAGTTTGTTAAGGTTTGACAATTACAGTCATATGAAAAAGTTTGTGAACCCGTCTTAAATCTTTGGATTTTTGTTTATCATTGGCTGAGCTTTCAAAATAGCAACTTCCTTTTAATGTACGACATGCCTTATGGAAACAGCAGAATCTCAGCAGTGACATTAAGTTTATCGGATTAACAGAAAATATGCAATATGCATCATCACAAAATTGGCATAAATGTGGGCAACAGAGATATGACATCAATACTTAGTTGAGCCTCTTTTTGCAAATATAACATCCTCTAGACGCTGTCCTCCTATAGCCTGTGATGAGTATCTGGATTCTGGATGGAAGTATTTCTGACCAGTCTTCATACAAAATCTCTCCAGTTCAGTTCAATCTGATGGACAGCCTGCTTCAAAACATCCCATAGATTGTCGATGACATTCAAGTCAGGGGACTGTGACGGCCATTCCAGAACATTGTAATGCCTTTGTAGATTTCAAACTGTGTTTTGGGTCATCGTCTTGTTGGAATATCCAACCCCTGCGTAACTTCAACTTTGTGACTGATGCTTGAACATTGTGTTTCTCCCTAAATAATAAAAACCATCATTTAAAAACTGCATTTTGTGTTTACTTGTGTTATATTTGACTAATGGTTAAATGTGTTTGATGATCAGAAACATTTTGTGTGACAAACATGCAAAAGAATAAGAAATCAGGAAGGGGGCAAATAGTTTTTCACACCACTGTAGATAGATAGATAGATAGATAGATAGATAGATAGATAGATAGATAGATAGATGTGAAAGGCATTATATGATAGATAGATAGATAGATAGATAGATAGATAGATAGATAGATAGATAGATAGATAGATAGATAGATAGATAGATAGATGTGAAAGGCACTATATAATAGATAGATAGATAGATAGATAGATAGATAGATAGATAGATAGATAGATAGATAGATAGATAGATAGATAGATAGATAGAGATGTGAAAGATGCGATCGATAGATAGATAGATAGATAGATAGATAGATAGATAGATAGATAGATAGATAGATAGATAGATAGATAGAGATGTGAAAGATGCGATCGATAGATAGATAGATAGATAGATAGATAGATAGATGTGAAAGGCACTATATAATAGATAGATAGATAGATAGATAGATAGATAGATAGATAGATAGATAGATAGATAGATAGATGTGAAAGGCATTATATAATAGATAGATAGATAGATAGATAGATAGATAGATAGATAGATAGATAGATAGATAGATAGATAGATAGATAGATAGTGTAGAAGATCAACCCGACTACAGACAGACACACAGACCCAGAATGTCCAGAACACACGTTTTATTTCTTTACATGTCCTGCACACAACACCGTGCGCCAATATACCCAACACTCAACCCAACACAGTGCTCCAGGTGTCTCTTGATTAACCTCTGGCAGCATTTCCGGGTGTGGTGGAAGTGCTGCATGCCCAAACTCTGGAGCTGTCCTGGTGGCCCCCTGGAGATGGCCACACACCCCCAGCGTGTTGAGCTTCTGAGCTCCAAATCCGTGGCCCTGATGTAAACCAAGAGGGCTGCCCTCTCGTGTCCCGGGGGAGGTACTCTTGGTAGTACGCCCATTCCCCCGGTCTTCTCTTATAAAGGGCATCCCGTTCAGGCAGGATCCCCGGTCGTCCATTACAATAGATAGATAGATAGATAGATAGAAAAGGCACTATAGGTAAATATAGATAGATTTGATAGACACTATATGACAGATAGATACTGTAGATAATATTTTATCCCTGGGGGAAATTTAGACTTTAGTAAAGCTCAGCAAAAATATAAGTATTATAATAAGCAACAGTCCCCCAAACACAGACAAGAACTTCTGGTTTGGATCATGAGAGACAATAAAAACACATAAAGATACAGATATTTATAATCTAAAAGGTACTATATAATGACTAGGTGACTTCTCTATGTTTTCCAAAGTCACAAAGTTTTATCTATGATTTAAAAACTCAAATTAATTACGATAATGGTGCTGATCTGTGTATCAACAGAGGGTGTCATCAATCCTATTTCAGTATCATTACGAGCTGCCATATCATAATGCAAAAGAGCAGCTGTAAGGGATTGTGTAAGAACAGGGAGCCTGTCAAAGTCACATAAGAATTCAAGCCACTGCAGCAACAGCAGGTGATCTTGCTAAAAAGGACTGCGAGCTACAGAAAATGTGATGAAAAGAGTGAGAATCCTTTAGCATTCAACACCGGTGAGCACCACAGTGGCACGGCTTAACATAATGTTTGTGCTATGCAGAGGAGGCAGTTGCTATACTTTTTAACTTGTTTCTTACTTTGCCTTTGAGATAATGCATTCTTCTGAAGAAAGTACAATTACAAATTTCTTCCTTAAAAAATATTTTGATAACTGCATTTGCCAGGAGGAAAAGGTGTTGAGTGAGGGGATAATCACTTCTCTGATTAAGTGGGTTTTTTTTTTTGGAAAACTAATTTTGATGACAGGACCTATAAATAAATACTTCATATAGAAATAACAATTACATATTTCTATACAGTTGGTTTGAAGCTTGGATGAATGTTGGAAGAGTGTAGGGCTAGTGTAGGGTTGCCAGACGTCCCTTATATACGGGACATGTCTCATATTTGATCATATTCTCCCCTGTCCTGTACTGACCTTTCAGGGACACCCAAATTTCCCGTATTTGGTTCATTTTCAAATTTCATAATAAAAATATATTTTTACTACCTTCTTACGGTACTTAGTTGCAATTTTGTAAGTAATTACACTTTCTTTTCTCAGATTCTCTTGATGAAAATAACCAAAATGTAAAGAGGAAGCGAGTGTTTGCTGTCTGTTTGCAGCTCGTTCAGTTGCTCTGGATGGCAGAGGACGGCGACACTCTTATTACCGTTTGGCTCTCCAGCCGCGCGGCTGTGCAGTTCTGGATCAGCATTGCCATATACAGTGACTGTCAACAAAGGGTGGTGTTACTACTTGCCACTGCCCACTTTTTTTCTAACTGCCTGTATTAAATAATAATAATAATAATTCTCTGTTGTCTGTATTAAATAAATATTTTCAAATTATTTCACTTTTACAGAATTGTTTTTAGCTTGTATTAAAAAAAAAATCAAATGATTTTACTTTTGTTTTCCTCATAACCCATTAAAATCCTTGCTTTATGCTTTTAACTTATGTCTCTACTTTTATATAGTACAGTATATTGGTCTGGGTGTGTAGGGGGCATGTAATAAATTTATATACCTGTATATAGTGATATAGAGAGAGATTTTAAGAGTGTCCCATATTTCTAATTTTCTAATCTGACAACCCTAGGCTAGTGTGGTCCTTCTCTCAAACTGTGAGGAGTTTGCATGCTCTCTATAAGTCCATGTTGAACTTTTCTCTTAGTACAAAGATGTTTTGTTTGGTTGATTTGAAAATCTAAAACGGACCTGGCATTTGTGTGGGTGAGGATGTGTGCCCTGAGCTGAATTGGTTGCAATTCCAAGGGTTGTTTCCTGCCAACTACAGGATAATGAAAAAGGAAAGTCACCTTCAGAAAATAAATGAAATGTTTTTGGGTTTGATGGTTTAGGAATTCACGTCAGTTTAAAACCGACGGTGATTTTTAAAAACCAATAAACACGTTACTTCAGTCAAATGGTTAATTTTGTTCTCATGACAATGCAATTTCTCTTTTGCTTTATTTTAATCGGACTCTAAATATAAAAACAATTTTCAGTTTCATTTTACTAGAAACTGCCACCTCAGTGAATCAAGGAATGCAGACACTCTCGTTTTCTCCTGTTTTTCACTTAAGTAAATGCCCAGACTCTAGTGACGCCAACATGAAGCACCACAGACTGAACAATGAAATATTTCATGTCGTTCTTCCCTTAAGTAATCCACAGCTGTAGCACTCAGACCACCCAGTTTTTCCTTATGGGGACAGCATCCGTATGTAATATTTAAAATAAGTTACTGTGATAATAGAAAGTAAAACTAAGTTAAATAGAGAGCCCTGCGATGGACTGGCATGCTGTTTGGGATTGCTTCCTCCTTTACAACCAGTCCTGCCAAGATAGGCTCTGGCCCCCACAACCTGCATTGGATTAAGTGGGTTGGCCAACGGCTACATGAAATAAAGCTCAGTTGGTTTCATTTGATTGCTTTTGAAGACCTTGCAGCACATTCAGCTGTGTTGATAAATAAACACAATAAAAACTGGCATTCCCCCTAGTGCCAAATCTGTATCTTGGTGGTGGAGACCCAATGAGCATTCATTCCAGAGAATGGAGGCTACCCTGGTACTCTGTGTCCAATCTTCACAACTGAGTGGGCTGATTTTGGTGTTGTACCACTCACCTCACAGGAAGAGGGGCCTAGGAAAGGTGGCCTAAGAACTGTTAGCCTTAGTGAAGCTCATCTGGGCTGCTACGCTCGGCAAGCTCATCCATCTATGGCATGATCAAACAGAGTTTAAAATCCTCCAAGGTTCCACTCATTCTTTTAACATGGAACGTCAGAACTGTTCTCAACAGACAGGACTCAAACATTGACCACCCTGAGAGAAGAATTGCCCTGCTGGCAAGAGAACTCCTAAGATTTAAAATATTACTGCCGTCATTGATTGCAGTCTCCCAAATGAAAGCCAATAAAGAGAATTCAGAGCTGGCTATGCTTTGTTTTGGAAAGGAAAACCAGCTGCTGATCACTGGTTTAAATTTACCAACAAGACCTCTATTGTGATTACCTGCAACTTGCATCTGATAAGAATTACCAAAAGGATTAGGACTCTTTGTGTTCTCTTGCTTGACAAATCTGTATGACCATTGTCAGCGCCTATGATCCCACACTGGACTCTGATAAAGATGTCAACGACTTCTTTGAAAATAGGCTTCAATAGGTGCTGTAAGTGGTTCATAAATAGGACAAACTGTCCATCCTTGTGGACTTCAGTGCTTCAGTTGCCAGGAGCCATGTCATGTGAGTAATTGGGATTTGGAAGAAGGGGTCAGGAAATGTGTAATCAAACCAGCTTCTCTTCCTGAGGTTATGCTCTGAGCTTAACCTGATAATTACAAACACTTTACATGGGATAAAAGAGAAGCAAAAGCCATCTTTTAGTTACAGGGCCCCTAAACTGTGGAATGGTCTTCCTGCTTCTATAAGAGATGCCCCTTCGGTCTCAGCCTTTAAATCCCGGCTGAAGACTCACTACTTCAGTTTAGCACACCCTGACTAGAGCTGCTGATTAACTGTGCAGACTGCATCTCTGTTGTCAGTCGTTAGCACTAAAACATAAGTAACATGATAATTATATTTGAATACTAATCCTCACCTATTCTGTTTCTGTTCTCGGTACCCAAATGTGGCAATTGGTGCCACGGCCCACCTGCCAAGTTGTTTGCCTGCCTGTGGTAAAGTCATCCCTGATGGAGGATCACCTGAATCATGGGAAAGAGGGGTCCTTTCATCGGAGCAACGTTTCAGCCGTGGACTGGCCAAATGGGGAGGCAGCTTGATGGATGAGGTCACCAGAACTCTAAAAATATCCACATCTTATTATGTGATATCGTCTACTGTTAAACCGTACTTCTAAAATTTTTATTATTATGCTGTATTAAGGAATTGTTCTGTTTTGTATATTGTATTGTATTGACCCCCTACCTTTGACACCCACTGCACGCCCTACCTACCTGGAAAGGGGTCTCTCTTTGAACTTCTTTTCCCGAGGTTTCTTCCATTTTTCCCTACAAGGTTTTTTTGGGAGTTTTTCCTTGTCTTCTTAGAGAGTCAAGGCTGGGGGGCTGTCAAGAGGCAGGGCCTGTTAAAGCCCATTGCGGCACTTCCTGTGTGATTTTGGGCTATACAAAAATAAACTGTATTGTATTGTATTGTATTGTATCTTGGATGCATCCAGTGTTGCAGCACTGGCACTTGGCTGACTGTCATCACACAAACCAGCAACTGCTCTGACATCATGATCACCAGGGTGGTGCAGTCTGATCCATTGACTGATCATATTCAAGGTCAATTTGAAATGGAAGACTCGCCAGCCTACCCACAATCAAGCAGCATCCCTCAGGAAGTTTGATCTTGACCACCTGAGAGATCCAGCTTGCAGACTTCGGTTGAATGCAGAACTAAGTGATGAGCTCTCTAAATGTGCCACTCCTCTTCTCAGCAGACATCAATGCGTAATGGGGGATACTGAAGCTGCCAATGAAAACTGCCAATGAACACATTGGGCATCTGAGCCAAAATCTCTGACCTAGAAATGTACATGCTTATCAACCAGAAACCCCTGGTAAGAGCTCAGTTTGAGAATGATCCACAGAGCAAAGTCAAAAGAGGCCAATTTAAGATCTGGAAGACAAAAGTTCAAAATCGCATTAGATGAATAGAGAATGAGTGGTTGTCTGTGACAGCAGTGGAAATCCTGACAAATGCTGATATGAAAGAAATGAAGACTTTTTACTGTGTCATCAAGTCTTCTTTTGGCATGCCACTGACATCTGTAGGTGGTGTTACCTTCCTTCAAGGTGACGAGTTCATTACAGAAGGGTGGATGCTGTCTCTCTTTAGCATGCCATTATTATATTATCCACTGTGAGATCGCTTGAGGGTTGCATGTTTGATTTATATGAATTCACATCTGTCTATAATCAAGACACCGGACTTTAAAAATCAAGAACTATAAATACGGATGGATGGATGGATGGATAAATACGTTACTTCAGTCAAATGGTTAATTTTTACTCATGACAACACAATTTCTATTTTGTTTTGGACTCAAAATATAGAAACAATCTTTAGTTTCATTTTACTAGAAACTGTCACCTCAGTTCAGTAAGGTATGCAGACACTTCCCTTTTCTCCCATTTTTTACATAAACAAATGCTGACACCATACTGTAGCCAACATGAAGCACCATAGACTAACACTGAAATGTTTAAGGTCTTTCTTCCCTTAAATAATCCAGCTGTAGCACCCAGAGAAACCGGGTTTTTGTTTCTGCACGCAAAACCTATAGTAAACATTTAAAAATAAGCAAATATGACAATATAAAGTAGAACTGAGGTAAATAGAGAGCCCTGTGATGCCAGAGTCCCCAGTGGGTGTTAGGTGGTCTTGTGACCTTGGACACCCTGCAGATTTTATTTTTTCCTCCAGTCCTCTGGAAGTTTTTTTTTTTTTTTTTATTCTATGTTACCTAGCATTGCCTAATTTTATTTTTATTTTTTTATTTTTTCATCCTGTAAAGCACTTTGAGCTCCATCATTTGTATGAAGACGCGCTCTAGAAATAAATGGTGTTGTTGTTGTCTGGGACAGTTTCCTGCTTTGCACAGATAGGCTCTCACACCAGCAGCTCTAAATTGGATTAAGTGGCTTGGTGATTGACTACATAAAACAGAGCTTAGCTGGATGCTTTAACATTCGAATTGTTGTTTATTTCCATAATCCATGATGGCATCTCATGCAAGGTTTGTCCCTGCATTGCTGTCCAATTGTTTACTTTTTCCACATATCTGAACAGGTGAACAGTAGATTCTCAAGTGTTTGTCATATAGGGTCCTATGGTGACCCTGATTTCCCCATACTCTTTATTATGTAGACCTTACCAGAAAGCTTCAAATCCCACACACGTACCACTCTGTGTTCAGGTATTGTACTTTAGCACTTGCTCTCCCCTACCCTTCTTTACCTATAACCTCAGGCAATTAGACAGAGTAGAGGAACAAACAGGAGAATGAACTACACTTTTATACATAATCAATTTTATTACAAAAGTCAATGCTATTAAAACAAATAGAATCTGACTTCATAAACCAAAACCATACAACCTGATAATACTAGATTTGTAGTTTTCAGGTGGCCCAATAACTTAATGTTGCATTCAATTGTTCCTGGTCATCTCCTCATCTGCACACTCCCAGGCAGCCTGCCTATCTCAGTATAACTGCTAGGACAATGGAGGAATGGCATGAAAGAGAGCATGCCTTTGTAAATGTCCCGATGCAGCTCTTGACAAACACACAACTCTCTGGGCAATTCACCAATGGAATAGCTCAGGTACAACCCATCCTCCAGTTGCTTTGTGTAATTCCAGCTGGGCAGTTAATGGCTTTCCTGCAGAGGATGACTACCAGGTTTACATAATGTCCAAGCAAAGTTCTAACAAAGCCCTTTGCCAAACCAGTTTGATGCATTCTCCCTTGCCCCCTGCCATAAATTTCACATCATGAGTGAGCATTTAATACTATCTCCTAAAGCAGTGGTTCTCAACCTGTGGGGCAGGCCCCCCTAGGGGGCACAAAGTAACAAAAAGGGGGGGCGCGAAGATGTGAAAAAAAGAAAACAAGAATAAAAATATGAAAAAAACATCTGTTGAAACCAAAACTACATTCTGATACTAGAACAATAAATATAGAGTTAGATAAATGTCGATAAAAGTTAAGTAGGTATAGTAAAATATGCATCTACGTTTCAAAAAAAAAACGTTGGGGGTACATTAAGGGGGCGTGAAAAAAACTGTCATGAAAACTCAGGTCGCAAATACTTAAAGGTTGAGAAACGCTGTCCTAAAGACTTATATGCTAGATAGTACTCATTTGTCACTCTACTACATCATGAAAACAGAACAGATAAAGGTGATATACTTGAATAAAAACATACGGACATTTGCCTTTATGATCATTTGTTCAACATTAATATCCATAGATTTAATAGTCTACTGGAGAAAAAGTAAGTCCAGACTTGGCTTCAGTAACTGGTAGTACCCCCTTTAGTAGAAATAACTTCTTGAAGGCATTCTGAAGAACTGCCTAAAAGTCTCTGACACTGACGAGCCCTCAATGCAAAATTCCCTCAGTTGCAAGATGTTTGTAGGTTTTGTGGCATGCTCTGCCTGTTTCAAACCCAAAAACTGCCCCTACCACCCCACCCCTGCCCCCACATTTCAATGGGATACCAAACAATGCTTTGACTTGGCCAGTCCGTAATCTTCCATTTCTTCTCTCTGAGCCATTCCTGGCTGAATTTTCTGGCTCAAATTCAGCTTTCAGACAGATAGCTTCACATTCTTCTCAAGCCCACATTGATATGATTCTGTCTGCAGGATACATAGTTGACTCAATGACTGCAAACAGCACCAGCCATAAGGCAGACAAACATCCCAAACTAGAACATTTTCAACGCCATGCTTCACAGCTGAAGTTGTTCTGAAATGCTGTCAAACATGTCTGCTGTTAGTGTGGCCAAACAACTTAATCTTTAGTTCCTCTGTCTACAGCTCATTGTTCCAGTAGTCCATTACCTAGATGTTTAATGCCAAACTCTAGTTCTCCTCTAATGTTGTTTTTCAGGAGCAAAAGTCTTTTTTCTGTCACAACCCTCATGCAATTCACATTTGTGCCATCTCTCTCTGACTGTAGATATCTGCACTTTGACAACAACGTTTGCAAGAGTTACCTGCAGATCCTACAATGAAATTCTGAGGTTTTTGGAGCCTACTTTTAGTAGCAGATTGTCAGCTGTTGGGCTGAATTTGAAATCCACACCACTTGTAGATGATTTTCTTTACAGTGGAGACTGAGTTCAAATAATTTGGTATTCTTTTTAAATCCCATGCCAGACTCCTAGGCATCCACAGCCTTCTTCCTGAGAGCCTTAGAGAGATCTTTTGATCTTGGCGTGATGACACCACACACGTCAACAAAGAGAACACTGGACCCCTGATATCTACAGTTTGAATAAGACAGTCGGGTCCACCTGCTGGCTCCCTAAGGAAATTCTAATTATTGGCACCTCATCTGGAACACCTGATTATAATCTGATGGACTTGAAATGATGAGAAATGGAAGGGTGGGCTTACGTTTCCCAAGTGACAAACCTGCCTTTTTGTTCAGGTAGATTATGACAATGAAAATACCGTGTCATTTGTTCAAGCAGGTCACCTTTATCTGTCGGCACTGTCTGCATGATGATCTACTGTTTGTCTGTTCAAATATCTTTAAACAATTTCCATGGGGCGCACTGTTTCACATGACTTTTTCCAGGTACTTTGAAACATATTTTCCCATTTCTATTATTATTATTATTATTATTATTCTATTATTATTATTATTATTATTATTATTATTAATAGGCGCTGCTATTTCTCTAATATTATAAATAACAATGCTAGTAATCCCAGAGTCTTATTTTCAACAATTGACCGTCTGTTAAACCCAGGGAACACAAAGGAATGCCCCCAGAATACTTCCAGTGAAACCTGTGAGAACATTGCTGTATTTTTCACTCAAAAAATTAATGATATTAGAGATAACATAGTATATCTCCCCAACACTGCAGAACCTCCAAAGCTCCGGTACTCCATTATAAACAAATTAAATGCTTTCACCAGGATAGATTTACCTGAATTACATAGTATAATCTCTCAACTGAAATCCTCCACCTGCGTCCTTGACCCAATACCAACAAGGTTTTTCAAAGAAATATCAGGCGTTCTAATTGACAATATTCTGGACATAGTAAATTCGTCATTAGATACGGGGTCTTTCCAGACTGTCTTAAGACTGCTGTAGTTAAACCCCTTCTTAAGAAACATAATCTTGACCCCTCTGCCTTTGAAAATTTTAGACCCATTTCTAACCTCCCCTTCTAAAGTAAAATTCTAGAGAAGCCAGCCATTATGCAGTTAAATGACCACCTAAATAAACCTGCTATTCTTGATACTTTTCAGTCAGGCTTCAGAACAAATCACAGTACAGAAACTGCACTTGTTAAAGTAGTAAATGACTTGGGTAAATGCAGACAGAGGCCATTTATCTGTTCTCATCCTCTTAGATCTGAGTGCTGCATTTGACACCATTGATCATAATATTCTTAGAAATCGCCTTAGTCAATGGGTGGGCCTCTCTGGCAGGGTCTTAAATTGGTTTGAATCCTACCTGGCAGGGAGAAAATTCTTTGTGAGTTGTGGTAATCAAATCTCAAAGACACATGATATCCGATATGGTGTTCCACAAGGCTCTATCCTGGGTCCGCTGTTATTCTCAATCTATATGCTTCCGTTAGGTCAGATTATCTCAGGTTACAATGTGAGCTACCACAGCTATGCTGATGACACACAGCTGTACTTATCTATAGCACCTGATGACTCCGACTCTTTCGATACACTAACACAATGTCTTACTGGTATTTCTGAATGGATGAATAGTAATTTTCTCAAACTAAATAAAGAGAAAACTGAAATTTTGGTAATTGGCAATAATGGATTCAGCGAGGTTATCAGAAATAAACTTAATGCACTAGGATTAAAAGTTAAGACGGAAGTAAAAAATTAGGGGTAACCGTTGACTGTAATCTGAATTTTAAATCGCATATTCATCAGACCACTAGGACAGCATTTTTCATTTAAGAAACATAGCTAAAGTTAGACCTCTTATATCATTGAAAGATGCTGAGAAATTAATTCACGCTTTTGTTTTCAGTAGACTAGATTACTGTAACGCACTCCTCTCAGGACTACCCAAAAAAGACATAAATCATTTGCAACGAGTGCAGAATGCAGCTGCTAGAATCCTAACTGGGAAAAGAAAATCCGAACACATTTCTCCAGTTTTGATGTCACTACACTGGTTACCTGTGTCATTCAGGATTGACTTTAAAATACTGCTTATGGTTTATAAAGCCTTAAATAATCTCGCTCCATCTTATATATCGGAATGCCTGACACGTTATATTCCAAATCGTAACCTTAGATCTTCAAATGAGTGTCTCCTTATAATTCCAAAAGCTAAACTTAAAAGAAGTGGTGAGGCGGCCTTCTGCTGCTATGCACCTAAAATCTGGAATAGCCTGCCAATAGGAATTCGCCAGGCAAATACAGTGGAGCAATTTAAAACACTGCTGAAAACACATTACTTTAACATGGCCTTTTATAACTTCACTTTAACATAATCCTGATACTCTGTATGTTCAATTCTTCATAATAACTATTCATGGTGGCTCTAAAATCCGTACTGACCCCTACTCTCTTCTGTTTCTTTTTCGGTTTTTTGTGGTGGCGGCCTGCCACCACCACCTACTCAAAGCATCATGATGCTCCAACAATGATGGACTGAAAGCCAGAAGTCTACGTGACCATCATCATCAGGTCCTTCCATGAAAATATGATGATTTATGTTAGGTAGAATGCCCAGAGGGGACTGGGCGGTCTCTTGGTCTGGAACCCCTACAGATTTTATTTTTTTCTCCAGCCTTTGGAGTTTTATTTTGTTTTTTCTGTCCACCCTGGCCATCGGACCTTACTCTTATTCTATGTTAATTAACGTTGACTTATGTTTATTTTTATTGTGTCTTCTATTTTTCTATTCATTTTGTAAAGCACTTTGAGCTACATTTTTTTGTATGAATATGTGCTATATAAATAAATGTTGATTGATTGATTGATTGATTGATATTATCTCCATTTCCTTCTGTTAGTATTAGGTATGCCAGACTTATTTGAACGGAAAGAGCATTAATATTTTACTGCAGTAAATAAGATCTATAGATGTTTGCATGATGAAAGAATATCACCCTCACTGAAACTGATATTTGTCAGCATTGCCCAACGCTTTAAACTCGATAAAGTCCAAGTGTGTAAACCCTCCCTACTGCTACATAAAGCCTGCTAATAGCAAGACTATTTCAGTGCCTCAATGTGGCAAACCATGGAAAACTGCATGACCCCGGGCGAAACCGCAGTCAGACCAGGCTCATTAGCTTTGCCGGGAAGCTTTGTCTAGGACAGGGGTGTCGAACTCCAGTCCTGGAGGGCCGCAGTGGCTGCAAGTTTTCATTCTAACTCTTTTCCTAATCAGTGGCCAGTTTTCACTGCTAATTAACTCCTTTTCCCTTCATTTCAACAGCCCTGTTTTAAAGGATTCAATCCTCTGAATCGATTCTTTTCTTCATTAAATGGCAGTCAAACAGAAATGAGACGTGAAACGAGCCAACAGATGACCAGCTAAATTGGGGCTTCAAATGCCAACTACTTTCTTAATGAGAAGCCGATTCTTGCTGTTCATTAAACCCGTTATTTAATTCCCTGGCTTGTTGCTGCTCTCATTCTGCCGCAGCAGATTGTGACGATGCGGGTTCTGCTCCATGCTCCCATCTTACTTCTGGGAGCCCTTAAACCCGACACCGTCAGTAATGTCATGAAGCAAGGGGATGGTGCAAAAAGTGCAAAGTGCTTTTATTAAAAATCAACAAAATCAAAGACAAACTGTCCGAATAAATAAGTGCAGCGTCTCTCAAATCTTCAAATAAATAATCCAATAAAAACAGGTAAAAGGATGGAATAGAAGAAAAATTCTTTTAAAACCGAGGTTAAAATAAAGGCTGGAAGCAGTCTTTCTTTAAAACTAAAGCCAGGTGCGTTCTTCTACTGCTGCTTCTCCCCTAATGGGCCCCGCAACAGGTTAGTTGCCCTACCAGCAAATGCAGCTCCTTCTTTTCTGGTCCGGTAGCCCTCCAATCCCCGGCTATGTTGGGTTCCAGCCGGACCGACACTTGGGTTCCTTCCCTAGCTGCCAGGGCGCTCACGCCGGGGCTCAACATTCCCAAAGCCTCCACGACTCCCGCCACCTTCTGCGCCAAGTTGTTTCCTCTGCCGGTCACTACAGCTCCTCCAAACTGCTCAGCTGCAGCGACTGCTTCAATCTGCCCCCTCCGAGAGTTGGCCAAACACTCCTCTGGGGCTCTCCTACCAGCTGCATTTAAACTTTCATGAGCCTGCTCTCGCTCTCACTGACTTTCTCCGTACTGCTTCCTGCCATCTTCTTCACCCTTAACCTTCCTTCACGTTCTTGTCTCTCTCTTCTTTCTTTCATCTTCCCCATCCGCCTCGCACTTCTATTATATATTATGGGGACGTGGATCAGGTGTGGCAATTAGCAACAATTACGGATGCGTATGACTCCTCACCTGCGAGGACCATCCGCATCACGAATCACCCAGGAACCGCTCCGGCCACACTACCTCCCTAAGCTGCAAGTGTGGCGATTATTTTTTTAAAAAGTGGCCTTTGATCTGAGCTGTGGACGCACTACATCACACAGACATTTCCAAAACTGCTGATTTTCTGTTTTTTTTCTAAGAACACTGTCAAGTGTTCATCTGTTGGTGAAGAAAGATTCACGGATCTTGACTTTGCTGACAATGCTGTGATCTTCGCGGAATCAATGGAGACTCTGATCAGGGAGCTCAAGAGACTGAGTGAGGAGTCTGACTGTCTGGGCTTACGAGGGTCCTGATAAAAACCAAGAGTCGGGCCTTTAATGACCTCTTGGGCACGGCCATCAGCAGTGTGACTGTATGCGAAGAGAGTGTCGACCTCATCATCGAGAGATTTACTTACCTTGGCAGTGACATTCATGTCTGTGGTGACTCTTAATATGAAGTCAGTAGACGGATTGGGGAAGCATGGGGGGTCATGAGGTCGCTGGGAAGGAGTGTGTGGTGCTCCCGATATCTGTGAAAGGACGATGGTCCAAGTCTTTAGAGTCCTGGTGCTTCCTGTCTTGCTATATGGTCGTGAGACATGGACACTATCCAGTGACCCGAGATGAAGACTGGACTCCTTTGGTACTGTGTCTCTCCGGAAAATTCTTGGGTACCATTGGTTTGACTTTGTGTTGCTCATGGAGTCCAGAATGAAGCACACTACCTGCATTGTGAGGGAGCGTCGGTTACGGCACTACGGCCATGTGGCACCATTACCCGAGGGTGATCCGGCTCGTAAGATCCTCATTGTTGGGGACCCGAGTGGCTGGACCAGGCCAAGGGGTCGCCCACGTAACACCTGGCTGATGTAGATAGAGGGTCATTTCCGGAGGGTGGGACTGGACCACGTGTCTGCCTGGGGGGTTGCCAACCGGGATTCCGAGTTGTTTCGTAGTGTGGTGGGTGCGGCAATGCGCTGTACCAGTGCATACTCCCCAACTTGACTTGAACTTGACTTGACCATCAAGATGTTTTGGTAACCTGAGAGATCAGCCTTACTGAGACCATCATCTTTCTTTATTTTCAGATATTGTGTGATGGGCATAGGTGAGCTGGTCATGTGGCGGCTCGTTTTGTGTCTCATTATTGTTTGGCTGCTAATTAAGGAAAAAGAAACAACAAAGAAGCCTGAGCTAAGTTAATTAAAACTAAGGCAAAAGAAGTAAATTAGCAGCAAAAACAGGTCACTAATTAAGAAGATGATTAGAATGAAAACCTGCAGACACTGCGGCCCTCCAGGGCCGGAGTTTGACACCCCTGGTCTAGGAGATGGAAAACTCTGATTCCAAATAATGAGCTGCTGGACTTAATTCAAAGGCTAGGTCCACCACCAACAACGGTGGCGGATGCCAGGAAGAGCATCCACTCAATAAAAAAGTTGCCAGAACCAAGACTGACCAGTTGACTTTCTTATGAGAGTAGAGGTGGATGACACAATAGTTACCCCACATAAAAGTGGGAATGCTTCAGAAGAAGAATGATCCACATTGCAAAGTCAGGGGGGGCTAATATAAGGTGTTTTTTTTTTTTTTACATTTTATTGAACTTATTAAAAGCAAGTAACGTTCCACACAAGCAAGACAAACTTGACAAAACGAAGTTCAAATCAACCCCCACCCATGAAAAAAACAGCAAGACCAACAGCCAGAGTCAAATTTTAAGAGTAGAAAAAAGGGGGAGAAAACCATTTTCTCCAATTTAAATGCTTATTTTAAAATGTTACTGATTAGGTCCTGCCAGGTTTTAAAAAAGTTTTGCACAGATCCAGTCATCGACCGAAATGTAGGAGCAATCTCTGGAGGGGGCGCCAGTCCATCTCTTTTTATTAACCCATGTATTCCAAATAGTGTAAGAAAATAATCCTGGGCAGAGCAATAATAATAATAATAATAATAATAATAATAATAATAATAATAATAATAATAATAATAATAATAATAAACGTGCATATCGATTTGCAGCATGCGCCACTGTACAACCTTTTCTCAGTAAACTTGGTGTGTGTGCGCGCGTATGTATGTATATGTGTGTGTGCGGGGGGTATTTTATGTTTTTCATTATAAGAAAATAGTTGCGATGTTTATTTCCTGTGTTCGTTCACTTCAATAATATTTTGATTTCAAAAACGACATCATAAAATCCAGGTCTTGAAATCAAAGTATCATCACGCCGCGCTGGTATATGAAATGCATACGTGCACCAACACAATAAAGCTGAAATTGAAAATGAAAGTAATGTGTTGGCGAATTCGCGTGCAGATCCCTAGACTGCAGCCAGTAGTACGAAAGAAACGAAACAAAGATCGAGAGGGAGCTAAAAGGACACTTCAAATCCAACCACACCTTTATACATGTGGCTTTTTCACTTGTTGTGGGCTTGCAGCGCATTTTCTTTGCCTCGACTCGCAGTTGTCCTTGTTTTACTTCTTCTTCTTCTTCTTCTTTCGGTTGCTCCAGTTTTACTGAGCTCGTATTTTTGTAAACGTCTTGCTATGGCTTCGAGACGAGATAAAACGAAACGAGATAAAGCGAGCGCAGATTCCTCTTCACCCCCAGGTAAGTGCGGCTTTGTTCATCTCGGATTTACTTTAGTGCTGACCGCGGGTGCGACACCCGCAGGTTGGGTGACGGTAGAAGTTACTGCCTGACATTATGCTCTTAAAAATAAAGGTTCCAAAGCGGTCCTACAGAGCGATGCCATAGGGGAACCATTTTGTTTCCCAAAAGACCCATCCACCTTAAGGTTCCAGAAATAGCATTTTATTTATTTAGATCTGCAACAGGCTCCATGCAGTAAACAGCCACGAATAGATGGAAACAGATTAGTGAAATAAAAAAAAAATAACTATAAGCCCACAAGTTAAATTGAGGTTCTCAATTTGCTATTATCCTATCATACATTAAACATTTTCCATCCATTTTCTAACCTGCTGAATCCGAATACAGGGTCACGGGGGTCTGCTGGAGCCAATTCCAGCCAACACAGGGCACAAGGCAGGAACCAATCCTGGGCAGGGTGCCAACCCACCACAGGACACACACAGCACACACTAGGGTCAATTTAGAATCGCCAATCCACCTAACTGGCATGTCTCTGGATTGTGGGAGGAAACCCACGCAGACACGGGGAGAACATGCAAACTCCACGCAGGGAGGACCTGGGAAGCGAACCCAGGTCTCCTAACTGCGAGGCAGCAGCGCTACCACTGCACCACCGTGCCGCCCAATTAAACATTTTAGTTGTTTTAATACATATTAGGACATTTTTCAAAGCACAAGGAACCTACATCATATGCAAAGAACCCGTCCCAGAATGCAATGGTGCTTTGTCAAGCAATAGTTCTGTAAGGAACCACACAACCCAGTAAAGAACTGTAACGTACCATTAATGATTCATAAAATGTTTCTAATCTAATCTAAAGATCTGTTACTTTTACATGTGTACATGTGTTTAAATCTTTGGCGCAGGTATTATCACTGTGGGATTTAGGCTTATTTGTATGTTTAAACAAACTAAAAAATAGAATTTATCTGACTCTTTCTTATGTTTGATTATGTACCAAGAAGTAGAGCTTTACTGAGAAACCGTAATGAGAACGATATGTTACGAAAAAGAAGTTATGACTAAGAATTTAAAACACAACATAAAAAGAAAAAGATTTACATCAAAATATGTTACGGCTAACCACATATTAATCATTCACTAAAGCAGATTGGTGGCCTTTGAGGATATGCTACTAGAATGATATTTCATGCGCCTGTAGTCTACCTACTAAAATAAAATAAGAAGTATCCACCGGAAGAGTCACAACATCATAAGTCACCGCAGGTCTGTGCCATCATTTTCACGTCAGAAGTGACATCACCACATGTCTGGAGCAGCAGTTTGGTAATAGAAGTTTAGAACTTGTCACAAATCAAATTGACTGTCATGCTCACCACACCAAAGCCTAACCTTAACAACACTAGTCCTAAACATTAACTGTAACCATTTAACCTAGATTCAAACCATACTATCCTTAACTTCCATCCTATAACTGTTGGTCTAAAATTGCTGGTGTAAACCTGTGGTGACATGTGGTGCACTGGCCCTGCAGTTTGATATTATAGCTTTTTAATATGAGGATCCCAATTAGAAAACTGGTATAGTACTGGGACCCAAGAAGAGGGTTGTTATCAAAATGACAGCAGAGTTATAAAGTGACAAAAACAAAGATTATATAATAATAATAATAATAATATAATAACAATAATAATAATAATGTTATTTCCATTCAAGCATTTTATCTTTAGATGAATATTTCTAAAATAAAAAAGTGGGAAACAAGTGTGTTGTTAAAGCAATACTCCATCTATCCATTTTTTAAACTGCTTATCCTGGGCAGGGTCTTGGAGGCCTTTCACAGCAAGCATCAAGTTCAAGACAGAAACAACACCTGGTCAGGGTGCCATTCTATCACATGGTGAACACCCCCTTCACACACACACACACACACACACACACACACGCGTCAGGGGCTACTTTAGCATTGCCAGTTCACTTAAACTGCACGTCTTTAGACTGTCTGAGGAAAGTGGAGCACCTGGAGGAGACTCACATGTGGGGCGAACATGCAAATTCCACACAGGAATCACATGGGGTTTAAACCTAAAACAGTTATTATGAGTCAAATTAGGAAAAGAGTCCTGAGGTTTATCAGTGCTAGTTGAAGTGCTTAGTTTAAGCTTTAGTAAAGTTGAGGGAAAGAAGTTCTTGGGGTGCAGTTTGAGGATGTGATGATTTTTTTTTTAAAAGCGCAGCAGGAAATTTTAAGGAATGAAGTAGTTCAAAAATGTATTTAATGATGCACCTTTTTTATCTGTTCTTAAATAACTTTTTGTTTTTAAACAGTTCAGCTTGTTAGAATGAGTTTGCAAATAATTTAACATACCCTGATTTCCATTTAACAATTCATCCATCCATCCATTTTCCAACCCGCTGAATCCGAACACAGGGTCACAGGGGTCTGCTGGAGCCAATCCCAGCCAACATAGGGCACAAGGCAGGAACCAATCCTGGGCAGGGTGCCAACCCACAACAGGACACACACACACACACGCTCACACACACTAGGGCCAATTTAGAATCGCCAATCCACCTAACCTGCATGTCTTTCAACTGTGGGAGGAAACCCACGCAGACACGGGGTTAACAATTCAATTAACCAAAAAAAAAATATATATTTTGAAATACTCTTAAAACATGTATCCACTATTTATATTTTATTCAGGACATGTACAAAATCTTGCTGAACTTTTCAGCAAATAGCCCAGTTTGAAATATACCAAGTGACATCCAGGGCCGGATTAAGACCTTTAGAAGCCATAAATCCTTAAAAGATTTTTGTGCCCCAATATATATGTGCTGCACTCAGTCTTAATAGACAACTGAACACAACGGCCAATATGACCAAGAATGATCACATGAGCCACAGTGGAGTGTGTGCCAGTTACCAGATTCTAATTTTGTTGTATTCCTAATATTAATATATGTAATTAACCTCTATTATTACTATTTTGTTTTTATTATTGAGTATATATATATATATATTTACTAGCAAAATACCCGCGCTTCACAGCAGCGAAGTACTTAAAATTTTTATTAAGAAGAAAATTAAACCTTTTTAAACTGAGTGTAAATCTCCCAATAATTATTTGTTAAGGATCTCTTTGTATACCACATTGTGAGTTCGGCCCTCCGGTTGTAATATGACCAAGCTGTGCGCTGAGCTTACTCTGAGCATGTAACGTACAGTCGGCCATGTGAACAGTAATCTTGTTTCAAATCTCACAGCTTGGATTGCTGCTGTCGTAATCGGTTTGAGTTTCATGGTTTGTTTCAATTACGACAGTATTTGTAGGACTTGTGTTGAAGAGACATTCGGCATCTGTCAAGCGTTGTAAGCACACAACCGGTTTCATCGATAACTTCACATCCAGCTTTTGAGAGTTTAAACATTCATAAACATCAAAGTGTCCACTACTCAAATCATCACCTGTCAATCTAAGATGTTTAAGAGGCATTGGCGGTTGTCCAAAGGTGGGAAATATTTGGCCATTTCGGTACACTTGAAAGTGACAACCGAACAATTCAGCGGCAGCCATCAACTCACATGCAGATCCATAGGTGAAGGGCTTAAGCATTTCACTCTTCTAGTGCTCCTGTGTAGTCTAATTATCTCCTGTACCGTCATCAGTCCACACCTTGAACCTGTCCAGTCATTCAATACATAAGACACAATGGATATCAAGAGTGAGCCTGATATGGCCGTGCAATATGTAACGCAGAGAATGGAAAAGGCAGGCGCCATCTCCGGGCATGGAAACCACTCGGTAAGTGACAGTTCTTTGATCGATGGTGATCACCTCGATAGACATGTTAATGGGGGTACAGTTGGAACGATAAAGGAAATGGGGACCTGAACAATGTAAAGTAAGTCTAAAATACCTGCACAATAACTATAATCATAATAAACAAACAATAAAACAGCGGAGAAGCCGTGGATTAAATAAAAAGGCTGTAGTTATCAGCAGGGAGACGTGAATCTCGTGGCGTAGCAAGGAAGGGAATGAAGAGACTGGAGTGACGGACGGCCTTATATAGGCAGGCAGCCAACAACATGAGAGGCGTTGGGATGGGGGACCCAACGTCGCCTCACACGGTGACCGAGCTGCAGGCTATGGACGTATATATGTATGTAAGTAGGATTCAGTTAGCGTTGGGAGCCCGCGTACCAAATTTCTTGAAGATGGGCCCATAGGTAACAAACCGTTGGAAAGTTCAATATGGCGGCCGACAGTGGCGTCATACCACCAAAATAAGTACGTACATCAGTTTCGGTTAGCGCAGGGAAGGCGCCTACCAAATTTCTTGAAGATGGGGCCATAAATAAGAAAGTTCAACATGGCGGACGTTGTCGACTGTTATGACCGTTACGCGTAGAATGAAACCTGCTTAACCTTTGTAAGTAAGCTGTAAGGAATGAGCCTGCCAAATTTCAGCCTTCTACCTACACGGGAAGTTGGAGAATTAGTGATGAGTGAGTGAGCCAGTCAGTCAGTCAGGGCTTTGCCTTTTATTAGTATAGATATATATTAGGGGGCTCCGCCCCCTGCTCGCTTCGATTGCCCACCCCCGGGTTTGGTTTACCGGATATACCCTAATTTAAAGAGATTGTTATTTTCATGGGAATTGTTACATATGCATTATTTTCACTGCTCATGTTGCGAATGGGAGGGGCTGAATGCATGCTAAGGAGATGCTGTCTTGCTGCTGCTGCTGGTGAGCTGCGTGTTCTGCTTGTCGTTGTTTTAAGAGCTGGGAGCACATGAAGTGTGTCTTCCAAAACCATTCCAACAACTGCTAGGTTAGATGTCCGTGAATTTATTTTAAATTGTTTGTAAGTAGGGTGTGATGTGCAAAAGTCACCGTCTGACGAGTCTTGCTTCCTAAGGTTGTAATGTCTAGTCTCGCGTGTCATCAAAGTGTTTCTCCGCGATGATCTGGTCTCTATCTCTTCGCTCAACCCCCCCGGAGGCGCAACATGCTCTTGCCACTTTGCATCTCTCCTGCTTGCGTTGTGAAGGGGGAGAGCTGAACGGACGCTTGGGAGATGTGGACGGATCGGCCACTGGCTTTGTTCTTCTGCTGCCGAGGTGCGTGTTCTGCTTGTCGTGCTACACATTGATCATTTAAAAGCCTGTACAGCAGCTGTCCTTTTGTCTCACTGTCTTGTTTTGCATGACATTAAAGTGTCTCTCGCGGGACGTCAAATTGTCTTCCAAGAAGATCACGTCTCGTCTCCCTGCCAAGACTTTTTTTTAAAATAGAGAGATATATATATAAGGGGGGGAAGCCCATCTGGCACCTTCCCCCTGGTGCCTTTGGCGCCCAACCCCCAGTTGCAGCCAGTCTGCTGTTCATGTTGTGAAGAGGGGGGCTGAACGCACCCCAAGGACACTCGCTTGCTCCTACGAAACCCCCTCTTAAACGGTGATACGATAGGAAACAAATAGTTTTTTTTTACCTCCTCTTTGCTCGTTCAGCTGCTGGATTGCTGCTGCTGCTGCTGCCATGTGATCTGCATCTCATGTGGCGTTTCGAACATTTAAAAGCCTGTACAGCAGCTGTCTTTGTCATCTACTCTTTGTCTTTTATTTCCGGCTCTGGGCATGGTTAAATCTCTTGGCACAAAGTCTCATCTCACAGGATGTGAGTTCTTGATATTTTTAATTTATAATTTAAAAGCAGAATAAGAATCTGAAAATATAACAGCATCACATTAAAGTTCGATAAATTCTGAAAAGAATGATACCAAACATATATATGTAGGTTTTAAAATAAGCGTGACAAAAAATGTGACATAACAACATCACATAAAATCATTGCACAAAATCCTGCAATTTTTGTGTCACTGGTCTAACAAACATGCCTGGCTATCCGTAGTGGAGTAGGGGGTGCTTTGGCAGGCACCTCCAAATGGAAAGCAAGTGATATCTGATCACAGGGCTGCATTTTTGAGTTTGTTTTATACAGTAAGAGATTGGACAGGTGCAGTTTATCTCATGGAGGTATTTATTGTACTAGTCACATTCCCACCAGAACTCTCTCAAACCCACAACACTTTATGGCAATCCAGCACATGCTATTGTAAAATGTAAATATTGCAAACATAACAGTGTTTAGTAGTCAGAGTTGCCAGGTTCTCAGTTTCCTCACCCAATTGAGCTATTTTTGATTGTCATCTGTTGGGAAAAAACGGGCTTTCATGGGTTGTGTTTTGTTTGGGATACTTGGGCAGTGTTTTGGCCTATTTTTTAATCCCTCTCCCACAAATTATTACCATGTTTTTTATCCATTTGGAACCCCTTCCACTGCTATTCACATTTGTGTTATGTTCTGAACCATTCTAAAATCCCCCCCTCCTGCCCGGTTGTGTGATGGTATATTACCATTCTATCACTCTGAACTATCTCAAAAGGGTCAAAAACTCGGGCTTTGGTACTGTATGTACCTAACCGTCTCACTCAGCCGACACCACCCCTTGCTTTCTAGTGTGTCATTTTGTCTACCTCAGGCACTGGGCTATTTTTTTGGCCAAATCTGCCATTTTTAAGCAGTCATGGGGCTTTATATATTTTTAGGAACCTGGCAACCCTGTTAGTAGTGTTATGCTTTTGATTTGTCAGTATTGTTTTGCCCCATTATTAAATGAAAAATGTTTACAAAAAAGTAGATAGGAGGAGTGCAACTGCCCCTAACCCCCTGCATTTGCCACCCAAACACAGATCCATTTTTCATTTGGTAAGTGACACTTTTTACATTTTTATTTTGCTAAGCATAATACCCATTCATTATGTGTTTTAAATGTTCATTTATATCACAGTTATTGAACATTCGAGTGTAGGAGGGAACATAATTTGTTTCCGAGAGTGAATAAAATCAATGCATTTACCTTTGTACTACATCTAAACAGAAGTGTTAAATATGTGGATAGTTAGTGTTTTGGATGCATTATATTGTGAGGAGATCCTTGGTGGACTGTAATACAGGTTTTTTTCTGTTTATAACCTGGTCAATAACTGGCTTCTGAGGGGATTGAACTTTATCATAAAGTTAATATAAGAACAAATAAAGCACAACTATCCATCCATCCAGCCATTATCCAAACTACTGTATCCTAACTATAGGGGGTCTGCTGGAGTCAATTCCAGCCATCACAGGGCGCAAGGCAGGAAACAAACCCTGGGCAGGGCAACAACCCACCGCAGGCCACACACACACTAGGGACAATTTAGGATCGTCAATGCACCTAACCTACATGTCTTTGGACTGTGGGAGGAAACCAACGCAGACACTGGGAGAACATGCAAACTCCACACAGGGATGTCCTGGGAAGCGAACCCAGATGGGTCTCCTTACTGCGAGGCAGCAGCGCTACCCACTGTGCCACCCTGCCACCTAAAGCACGGCTATACTGTTTTTATTGTGGTTTCAACCCCTTTATGACATGTAAATACCGGACTTTGCACTTGCTAAAGTACACCAATTTTTGTTGGTGTTCAGTGAGTAACTCATATTAATCTAACATCACATGTAACAGGGTGCAGGGCAGAAAAGTCATGAAAAAACGTTAAAACTTGGTTGAAGACAGGTGCATTACATGCACATTTATTTGGGCATGCATGATGTGCTCACCTAATTAATATTGCTGAGCATGAGGATCAACTGTCAAAGTTATCAATACATTTGAACAAAAGACAGGGATTTTACCTGTCATATAATCGAGGTGGGATTAAGACTCTAACTTCACTACTGCATAAACCCTCACAGGAACATGCATATACTCAAAAATTTTGAAATTCAAAGGTGCAAATAATAAATTACTGTATATACAGGAATTACAGTTAATAAAAAGTCCAAAACTTTATATTGGGTCAGCTTTTTCACTCTTTTGTGTATTGATTACAATAAACTTAACTAACTAATGAGTGCATCCTCACATCTGCTGGCATTCAACCTATCACAGTTAAAAAACATCAATTAGACATTTTAAAAGGCTTATGCCCCTTTGTGATAAAGAAGGTGATATATAACTAATGTTCTAGGACCAAATACAGTAAAAAAAATAATAATAATAATAATAACAGAAAAGGGTCCTTTGTGCAGGTTTGATTTGCTTTTGGTGTCTTTTCTTCTGTAATTGCCTTGGTGTCTGCCACAGTATTGGATGTTCATGTCTTCGTCGGTGACTCCGTGGAACAGGACACCACATTCATGTTAAAGCTGGAAGCAGCTGCAGTATTTATGGCTTGTTCAAAGTATGTATGCAAATCAATATTTTATTAACTTTAACTGTCTGGTGTAGTTTTCAGCACAACTGGGTCTTTTTTTTTTCTTCTATTTTTGTTTTTTTTACTTTTCTTTTCACAGCACCATCAGGCACTTGCTTTGAATGACAATCCATTTTCTCTTTTTTGGGCCAGTAACACATTAAATGTACTGTCTCATAAGAGAGACCTATGAGTCACTTGTGTACTGTACATAGCAGATTGCTGTGGGCACCAGTACTGTCGATGAAACCTTGGACTTTTCCGGTTATTAGGCGTTCTTGTCTCTTGTGTTCTCTCTAAGGCTCTTTTGCGAGTAGAGCACCAGAATACACACCTAGATCTGGCCAAGCATATTATAGTCTTCTCTATTCACCATCACTAAATTAGACTTGTTTATTAGAATATAATAAATAAATAATAATAAATATCAACCAAATGTATTGGTTACCTCTCTTTATTAGTTCTGTAATAACTGAAATTGCCCAAAAGGAGCAAATGCCCAATGTCTCATGGTTGTATTCTCTGCCACCATGTTATTTTTATCACTGGTTGGGTCCAGTTTGAGGCTGAATAATTTGTGCACCTTAATAAATATGATAAATCTCTAAAAGACTCTTTTCATCAAAAAGAATTGGGGTGTTAACAAAATTCTTTAAAAAGTACTAGGGGGCTTTGCCCCCTGCTCGCTTCTCTCGCCAACCCCTGTGCAGGCCCTATGCTCTAGTCATTTCCCAGACCTGCCATTGTGACGAATCGAGCTGTGCTTTTGGATAAACACAAATATCAACTTTGTCTTTGATATCTCCGTCTTTCGAAACTATTAACGCTGACAATTCGTCACAGGTTGGTTTATTGTATATGCGAGCATGATCTGTCAGATTCATATAGAAATCCAAGAAAACTTCTTTGTCAGTTGTTTTCAAATAAATTTTGTGTAAAGTGCAATACCTTTGGACGTATGAATTTGTATCCATTTTTGGCTGTAGAATTTCTAATACGTCGGATCGTTTAACTCTTTCAATTCTGAGTTGCACTCTGAAGGACCACTTGAGCACTTTGAGTTTTAAGTTTATCGGCTTCAGATTCATGTAACAAGTCACATTCCTCAGTGTTGACAACCCTTGCCTTAAGTTTTCACCTCCTGCAGGGGGCATAATCTGCAGTGTGGTTACAACAAATAATCAAATTATCAGCCACATCAACAAGTTCATTAGATTTTACAGTACAATATAACCAATTGTACTATGCAATAATATACATTTAAGTACATGAACTGACAATAATATTTATTATCTACTCTATATATATATAAAACCAAATGGTGTAGCTGAACAAGATTGCACAAAAAGGGACTTCAACATTAACTGAAAAAATTACACACACACACACATACATATATATATATATATATATATATACAGTATATTCATCTACTCTCTATATATGTATAAAATCCTAAGTCTAAAAGTGCAACGATTTTGTGCAACGATGTTATGTGACATTTTTATGTCACGTTTTTTGTCACGCTTCAAATCGGGCTTATTTTAAAACCTACATACATATGTTTGGTATCATTCTTTTCAGAATTTATTGAACTTTAATGTGATGTTGTTAGATTTTCAGATTCTTATTCCTTTTTTAAATTATGAACTAAAAAATATCAAGAACTCACGTCCCGTGAGACGAGAATTTGTGCCAAGAGATTTAACCACGCCCAGGGCCAGAAATAAAAGACAAAGAGTAGCTCCTTCCCAGTCCATCTTGGTGGTGATCTCATCAGACCTGCCCCTACTGCAAAGAATCTTGGTGTCATTTTTAATTCCCCCCTTTCTTATTCCGCCCACATAAATCACATTAAGAAACTTTCTTACTTTCACCTCCGTCACGTATCCCGTGTTTGCTCCTTCCTCTCCTTTTCTAATGCTGAGAAACTAGTCTGCTTTTATCACATCCCACATCGATTATGGTATTTCCCTGCTGGCAGGTGCCCCTTCTATCTTATATCACAGCTTCAGCTTATTCAAAACTCTGCTACAAGAGTCCTTACTCGAACCAGCAGCAACGAGCACATCACACCCATCCTGCTTCGTCTTCGCTGGCTCTCTGTGTCTTACAGAATCGAATATAAAATCCTATTAATAACCTACAAAGCCTTAAATGACCTCGCGCCAAACTACATCAATGACCTTCTCTACCACTAAGTGCCTGCCCGCTCACTAAGGTCCTCTGATTCTGGCCATCTTGTTGTGCCCCACACTAATCTACACTCCATGGGTGACAGCAGGGCCTTCAGCTGTATGGCGAGTGCCCAGACTCTGGAATGACCTCCCGAAATGAATCAGGTCAGCTGACTCCATGAATTCTTTTAAAAAACAATTCAAAACTCATCTGTTCAGGAAGGCTTTTAGCTCTACTTGACTTTATTACCCTTCTCTCCGTGTCAAGATGCTCATGTAACCTATGTGTGTGTGTAAGACCATCGATTATGTTGTCTATTAGGCTTTTTGTTTCTCTGAATTTACTATCTTACTCTTCTTTAATTATTTATCTGGTTTAGTACAATGCTATATACTGTATACCCTGCCATTCTTTCTTAAACTCTGTGAAGTGCCTTCGATACAATCAATCAATCAATCAACATTTATTTATATAGCACATATTTATACAAAAAAATGTAGCTCAATACTTTTTTACTTCCTCTTTGCTCAATCATCTGCTGCCATGCCATGTGATTTGCATCTTGCACTGCGCTTCAAACATTTTAAAGCCTGTACAGTAACTGTAAATAATAATAATAATAATAATAATACATTTTATTTATATAGCGCCTTTCCCATGCTCAAGATGATGGCAGACTGGATCAAACTGTGATAAAAGGATAACATGAGGTCCTTGTCCACTGTAAATAGTCTGAGATTACAGAGGAAACGTACTGTAAGTGCTGATTGTATTCATTGTAGACTAGGGGTCTTTGCCCCCTGCTTGCTTCGCTCGCCAACACCCCTGCCTGCCCTTTGCACCAGCAACTTTGCGTCTCTGTCATTTGCGTATTTGGATTTCACTTTCACCAAACAACAAAAAGTTTAATTCTCGTGGATACACCTCTTCATTGGGAAGAAACACGACTTTTCCCCGATGGTAACACCAATTAGACAGTCTACAAGTCTCCGACTTAAACTTTAAAGCTGACTAATATCTACATACTTCTGTCATATCACCTACAGTATGTCCATATATTCGCTCTCTTTTCGCATTTATCTTTTTATCCATAGCGCATTGAGTTTTGACTCCGTGTTTGGAATTACATTGTGACAAGGCAACGTATTACTGCCCGTGAGTGAAACAATATTGATATTGTTTCTTTCTCTCTACAACAGGGGTTCTCAACGTCGGTCCTGGGGACCCCTGTCGCTGCAAGTTTTTGTTCCAACCAATCCAGTTTTTAATTGAACTCCTGGGCTAATTAAGTGAACTGATATTTGCCCAAGTTCTGTGTTTAAGGAACAACATATTAATTAGAAAACTAAGTTTGCTAAAAAAAAAAAAAATATTAAAATGTACCAAGCAGTTATTTAGGAATAATGTATTTTTTTTTCTTTTTAACAGTATTTTCATCTTGATTTTCATTCTACTTTTCCAGGTGTTCTAATTGTTTAATTAATCCATTATTTACTAATTAGTGGGTCTGACTCTAAAGTAGTTGCAGCCTTTGATTATTCAGTGTTGTTAGCCTGGGTGTCTGCTCTGCTCATTTTAAGTTGTCATTATTAAGATACAATGAAAAGGGAAAAACTGCACAGAGAAAGAGCAAAGTATAATGAAATCAACAAAAGAGAGTTAAGCATTTAAATCAATAGATAGATAGATAGATTGATACTTTATTAATCCCAAGGGGAAATTCACATAATCCAGCAGCAGTATACTGATACAAAGAAACAATATTAAATTAAATAGTAATAAAATGAAAAAAATTAAAATAAAATTAATGTTAGCATGTACTCCCCCGGGTGGAATTGAAGAGTCGCATAGTGTGGGGGAAGAACGATGATCTCAGTCTGTCAGTGGAGCAGGACGGTGACAAAAGTCTATCACTGAAGCTACTCCTCTGTCTGGAGATGATCCTGTTAAGTGAATGCAGAGGATTCTTCATGATTGACAGGAGTTTGCTTAATGCCCGTCGCTCTGCCACAGATGTTAAACTGTCCAACTTTAATCCTACAATGGAGCCTGCCTTCTTAACAAGTTTGTCCAGGCGTGAGGCGTCTTTCATCTTTATGCTGCCACCCCAGCACACCACCGCGTAGAAGAGGGCACTCGCCACAACCGTCTGGTAGAACATCTGCAGCATCTTACTGCAGATGTTGAAGGTTGCCAACCTTCTCAGAAAGTATAGTCTGCTCTGACCTTTCTTACATAGAGCATCAGTATTGGCAGTCCAGTCCAGTTTGTCATCCAGCTGCACTCCCAGATATTTATAGGTCTGCACCCTCTGCACAGTCACCTCTGATGATCACAGGGTCCATGAGGGGCCTGGGCCTCCTAAAATCCACCACCAGCTCCTTGGTCTTGCTGGTGTTAAGGTGTAAGTGGTTTGAGTCGCACCATTTAACAAAGTTTTTGATTAACTTTCTGTACTCCTCCTCCTGCCCACTCCTGATGCAGCCCACAATAGCAGTGTCGTCAGTGAACTTTTGCACGTGGCAGGACTCCGAGTCATAGTGGAAGTCTGATGTATATAGACTGAACAGGAACCGGAGAGAGTCCAGTCCCCTGCAGCGCTCCTGTGCTGCTGACCACAATGTCAGACCTGCAGTTCCCAAGACGCACATATTGAGGTCTGTCTGTAAGATAGTCCACAATCCATGCCACCAGGTGTGAGTCTATATTTATATTAAATTAAATTAAATTAATATTTATAAATTTCTTATAAATGTAAAAATCATGCTGCTATGCTTTTCTGAATGTCGAATAAAAGAAAAAAAATGACCAGCTAATTAAATGAGCTCAGTGTTACCAGGTGTTGTCACTGATTAGGAATCTGGTTGGAACAAAAACCTGCAGCCACTGTGGGCCCTCAGGACCGACGTTGAGAACTCCTGCTCTACAAGAAATGTGTCTGACAATAGCATTCACACAAATGAGAGATGACTGAAACGTGTGCGTGGTTATTTGGGAAGGACTTTTCCAAATCTCTTTGCATAAGCTCTTGTCTCGTGGGGCTTGAAATTTTCTCTTATGGGATTTCACTTTCACCAAACAACAAATCTTTTAATTCTCACAGATATGCCTCTTCATTGGGAAGAAGCGCTACTTTTTTTTTCCCTGATGGCAACACGAATTAGATGATCTACAAGTCTCCGACTTAAACTTTAAATCCAAACAATATATTCAATCTCTTTTTGCTGTTCCGTTATTTCACAGAGTAATAATTTCCATTTGTTTGCGCTTATGCGATCTTTACTATAATTTTTTTGAGACTTTCGAATTTTTCGTACTTCCATTATCTCTAACCTGCTCTCCATGTGTATTGCGCCAGCGTTTTTGAATTTTTTACAACATTCTACTTTGGCATCCACTCTTTGTCCTTTATTTCTGGCCGCGGGCCTGGTTATATCTCTTGGCACAAAGACTCGTCTTATTGTACGTGAAAGTATCTCTCTGAGAAAATCATGTCTCATCTCTTTCCAAGATTTTTTTTCATAATAGACAGATGTTTTTTGCATTTATTAACTAGGTGAGTACCTTCATATTTCTTATTCAGTCACCTCTTCTACGTCCTGCCCCGGAGCAATGATAGGGGAACATGCAGTTTTCTGCCTGTTAAAGTCAAATACCATTTCTTTGGTCTTTTTGATATTCAAAGTAAGATGGTTCTTTTTATACCAGTTTACTAGAAAGTCCACTAAGTCACAGCTTCCATCATCCCCAGATACATGTCCTATCAGCTTGATGTCATCAACATAATAATGGAGCAGTGGTCATTTTACTGTCTCAGGTCACTTGTGTACAACTTAAACAGTAATTGGGAAAAAACAGTTCCACTAAGACTCCTAGTATTTGAATGAATGGCCTGTGAAAGAGCGTCTTGTACTTTGACATTCTGTGAACTGCTTAATGCCTAATGGAATAAATGGGTTAACATTCAAAGTGTTCAATTTCTCAATACTGAACGCTGAATAAAAATCCAGAAGCAATGCTGTGACATAGGAACCAGGCGTATTTAGAAAAGCATAGGATTAATGTACTTAGGATAACCAGCAGAGCATCTTCCACACTTCTGTTTGCACAGTCAGCAAATTGGTGGTCATCTCTATCACTAAAGTATTTTTCATCATATGTTCAAAGCGTTTCGGTAGAGTGGAAGTGAGCGCCACTCAGACTGTTTGGCCTGGAAATCTCAAGAACTGGGTTAACATTTCATCCACCCTTCTATTTTCTAACCCATTTATTGAGTATAGACTAGAAGGGGATGGAGCAGACACTAGCAGTATTATATGCAAGGCAGGCACCGACGCTTGACAAGGTGCTATTCCATTTCACCACTCACAGTGACTTACATTGTGCCAGTTTAAAACTGCCAGTTAAACTTGTGCCTTAGGGGTAGGGTGACTAACTCTTGATCTGCCAGTTTTGAGATATCAACCTTAATAAACGTTGGGATTTTTTATTGATATATAAAAGATTACAACACTATCTGTATGTTTGAACAGTCTACGTCCCTTCTTTTCACATCTGATTTTTTTTCAAAGTCCACTTAAGAAAAGACATCTTTCCATTTTTAAGTTAAAGATTATATAACTGTCTTTGCCAGTGATATTTAAAACCATAAATGTTTCTTACATCACCAGAAACATGATAGAGTGGCAGGTTAGCCAGTAAATAGTGTTGATACATTTAGGCTATACAAATATCACCTGCAATTTAACTTAGGAATCTTTTTTGTCAAAGATGTAATAATAATAATAACTTTCACAATACAGTTTAACTCTCTCCTGCCCTTCAGATATCTCAGTTAATTCTGCACAGTACAGTGGATAACCAGTGTACCAGGTTTGCCAGTACATTTGACTCATATATTCAAGTATGGCCCAGCACAAATCATGTCATTTGAGAAAGGGTATTTCTCTTGTCACAAAACAATGACAATTAAAGTGGCCCAATATGATTTAACTCTTTAGAGTTAGGCTTAGGGTTAGGGTTAGGGTTTCTTTAAATACCATAGTGCACTGGTGTAGATAAGAAAATGTGCCAAGTTTGCCTTAGAATTTAAGTAATTTATCCTCATTGGGGAAAATTTACATGCAATCACTTACTTTTACAATCAAAACTTGGAATATGAATAGTTCTCGTAATAAGTGCAAATAAGGAGCTGGCTGTGAGCTAATAAGTAGCTGCAAGTAGTTAGCTAATCAATTTCATTATCTTTTACTTCCCAGCAGTGCAGTGGTTAGCGCTTCTGCTTCATGGATCCAAAGACGTGGGTTTGAATATCTATACTCAGCAAAAAAAGAAACGTCCCTTTTTCAGGACTGTGTATTTCAACAATAATGTTTTAAAAATCCAAATAACTTTACAGATCTTCATTGTAAAGGGTTTAAACAATTTTTTTTTCATGCATGTTCAATTAACCATAATCAATGAATTAACATGCACCTGTGGAATGGTCGTTAAGACAGCTTACAGAAAGTAGGCATTTAAGGTCACAGTTCTAAAAACGCAGGACACTAAAGAGACTTGTCTACCGACTGTGAAAGATGTCCAGGGTCCCTGCTCATCTGCGTGAACGTGCATTAGGCCTGCTGCAGGGAGGCATGAGGACTGCTGGATAAATTGCCATGTCCGCACTGTGAGAGGCCTAAGACAGCGCTACAGGGAGACAGGAAGGACAGCTGATCATCCTCGCAGTGGAAGACCACGTGTAACAACACCTGCACAGGATCGGTACATCCGAATATCACACCTGCGTGACAGGTACAGGATGGCCACAACAACTGCCCGAGTCACACCAGGAACACACAATCCCTCCATCAGTGCTCAGACTGTCCGCAATAGGGTGAGAGAGGCTGGACTGAGGGCTTGTAGGCCTGTTGTAAGGCAGGTCCTTACCAGACATCACCAGCAACAACGCCGCCTATGGGCACAAACCCACCTTCGCTGGACCAGACAGGAGTGGCAAAAAGAGCTCTTCACTGATGAGTCACGGTTTTGTCTCACCGGGGGTGATGGACGGATTCGTGTTTATCGTCGAAGGAATTGAGCACGTCTGGGACCTGTTGGATGCAGGGGTGAGGGTTAGGCCATTCCCCAGAAATGTCCAGGAACTTGCAGGTGCCTTGGTGGAAGAGTGGGGTAACATCTCACAGCAAGAACTGACAAATCTGGTCCAGTCCATGAGGAGGAGATGCACTGCAGTACTTCAAGCAGCTGGTGGCCACACCACATACTGACTGGTACTTTTGAATTTGAGCCTCCCTTCATTCAGGGACACATTGTGAAACATTTTTAGTTGATGTCTTATGGTGTTGACTCTTTTAGTGTTCGTACAAATATTTACACATTAAGTTTACTGAAAGTAAAAACAGTTGAAAGTCAGAGGACATTTCTTTTTTCGCTGAGTATATATATATATATATATATATATATATATATATATATATATATATATATATATATATATATATATATAAATATATACACTTACCAATATCCATTTTGGTAAAGTGTAACTGTATACATAACATCAAACTATTAAACAATATGTTCTGTTAACAGAAAATGATGTACAGGTACACAGAGTAGTATTTGGTGCTCATCTCAAGTTGTGTAGTGTGAATGTCCCTGAGGGGCTGTGTATGTTTCTTTTAACTCAAACAAATTAATAATGAAATCAAAACAGTGTTATATCTTCTAATGTTTTAAAATTTTACAATAACAATAAGACAAATAAATAACTTATGATAAATTACACATGATTACTATATTCAGGAATATGCACACATTCCTCCATTTCTATTACACCAGCTATGCATGCAACTAATCCTCCTCATTCTTCTCCTCAAGCTTCTTTCAGTAGGACAATTGTGTTATGAGGCAATTTGCTTTTATAGAGTGAAAAAACAGGGATGTCCTGCAAAATTTGGAAGTCACCCAACTTCAGGGGTTAAGAGAGAAAATCAAGAAGCCCTGAAGGGAAACCCACATAGACACAGGAAGGACATTATTGTTCACCACCTCATTAGGCCCTATCATCTCATCCCACATATTCTTATATCAGTTTTTATTTCAATGATACTCAGCTATACTTGTTCCCTCCAAAGAACCACACAGTGACAAGCTAGATTCTGAACTCACTAATATCTCAATCTGGACCAGGAATATCCTGCTCAGCCTGGCAAAGACAGAGCTCCTTGTTATCCCCAGCTATTCTGTCTATTCATCATCTCATCTCCATAAAGCTTAGCTCACTATCACTAACACCTACCATGTGAGTATGCTACTTTGGCTTGGTGATCAATGGCCAGCTGTCCTTCACTCACCCCACTGCAACTGTCTCTTCTCCGTGTAGGTTCAGACCATATCTAATGGAGCATGCAGAGCAACGTTTGGTGCAGGCATTGGTCCTATCACATCTGAACTATTTTTAAATGCAGCAGTATACCTTGTGTCCAACCAGCCAGGACAAGCCCAATCCACTCCCATATTCAGATCACTACATTGACTCCCTGTAGCGGCACACATTAAGTCCAAATCCTTGATGCTCACCTACAGAGTAGTCAGTGGGATAGTACCTGTATATATAGAGAGAGATACGTGTGAGGTTCTATGCTTCTTCTTGACCACTCAGGTCTGCTAGCAAATGGCATCTGCTGATGCCACCTCTGTATGGTGTCAGACCTCAGTCCAGACTCATACATGGCTTCTAGTTGATGAAACAAGCTGCAACACCACCATCAAAACTGCTGACTCCCTCAATGTGTTTAAGAAGTGTTTTCAGACTCTATTGTTCTGAGAACTTCTGTCTAATTGATAATCACTTTGATAAGTTCTTCTAACTAAGAAAAGTATCTTGTGTTCTGTTTGGTTTAAAGCCCTTCACTAGTGATGGTCCTAATTGTACCCTCATCCTGTCACACTTGATCCCTAACAGTCCACAGACTGACGTTTACTCCATTATGTTGACTTTTTTTTTTGTAAATCGCTTTGGGTAAAAGCATCTGTCAAGTGAATAATTGTAAATGTACTATAACTATATAAACTATTCAGATAATGAGCAGGCATGGAGTTGGACCAAGGATACTGAACCAACAATACTAACCATCCATCCATTTTCTAACCCGCTGAATCCAAATACAGGGTCACAGGGGTCTGCTGGAGCCAATTCCAGCCAGCACAGGGCAGGAACCAATCCTGGGCAGGGTGCCAACCCACCGCAGGACACACACAAACACGGGCCAATTTAGAATCACCAATCCACCTAACCTGCATGTCTTTGGATTGTGGGAGGAAACCCACGCAGACACGGGGAGAACATGCAAGCTGCACGCAGGGAGGACCCGGGAAGCGAACCCGGGTCTCCTAACTGCGAGGCAGCAGCGCTACCACTGCGCCACCGTGCCGCCCCAATACTAACCACAAATCATTAAATTAAAATATACAATGCAGTCCACAAAGAATTATTGCCTTAATGTATTTTAACTGCTGCCCTTTTCCTTTTTTGTTTGTGACATTTGGCACATTTCTGTCTGTCAAGGTTTTCGTGGCTTATATAACCAAGGATCAACTTGCTACCTGAACACTGTGCTGCAGACGCTATTCATGACCCCTGCATTTAGACATGCCATCTACAGGTAAGGAATAATGACCTCTTAATGATGGGTGTGAGGTTGAAGGGGTATTTAAGTGAAAATAGATAAGAAAGAAAAATGCTACTGATTGAAAAACAAAAACCTGTCCACACGTTGACATCATTTGATGATTTTTATACTAAAGGTAAATGAATAAATAGCTTTGGCTGACCTTTTATGTAGGCCTATTTCACATTTTTTTATATATGCAGCCATGAAAAAAAATAAGTACACTCCATTCTGTTGTTCCGTCTTTGGCTTGTTTCTACCTTCCCTCTTCTTCTAGTTTAGACTCTGGTTTGACAGGAGAAATGTCCATTCAGAAAAGAGGATGATGAATCAATGGAGCAATGGAACATGTCATTGCTACAGTCATGTGAAAAAGTACACCCCATGAAATGTTTTTTCTTTTCTCTCATATGTGCACATATCAAAATTTGATCTTTATTTAAATAGTATCTCTATATAAAGGTGATATAGTATAACAAATATTATGCCACATTTATATTGTAGTCCATTATACACTGCTCAAAAACTGAAGTGAACATTTTATCTTCCCAGTCTAACACCAAGCGTCGGGTAAATCAGTCTCTCCAGTTAGGAAGCCTAAGCCATTTGAGTCAACTTTACCTGCTTTGGTGCAAATGAAACTGACAACTTGTGCACTGGACAGAGAAAACACCCCTCAAAAAGGCAATGGTGGCCACAGACAATTGCTCACTCCTTATCCTTCCTGAATGATTCTTCTCTAGTTTTGCATTTTTGCTAGTGTCCTTGTCACTACTGGTAGCATGAGGTGGCACCTGCAGCCAATTCAGTTTACACAGGTAGCCCAGCTCCTCCAGGATGGCATATCCATACATGCCTTCAGTCCCTATCTGTCTTGTAGGGAGCCTACAGCACTGCCCCATCTAATTCTGCTGTCAAAAACCTCCTTATTCTCCTTCTGCCCTCTTCCACTATGCTCTGGCACTACTTCCTCCCACTAGTCAAACCTTTGTCATTCATCCACCCAACACTGACGACAAACCTAAATTTTCACAAACTCTCTTAATCCCTGAGAAAGAACCATTTCTGCAACTATCTCTGGAATCAAACATCTAAATCAGGACTGGGTTGTGGAACCTCTGGGATCCTATCCTAAACATGGCCCCATGTATTCCTGCAGCTCCAAATGGACCAGGCCATCTCCAGACAGGATGCCACATACATCATAATGAACCTCTCAACTGCTACAAAGTCGACTGGGGGACTTCTTTTCAGTTAATGGCATCCCCTCACTGCCTTTTCATTATTGTATTGCCCATTAGGCATCAGTAAATGTTAGTGAGATGGCACTGACAAGTTGAATCAACCTGAAGATGAGTTATCAACAGTATGAGCTGGAATATCAAGAAAATGAACACCTTAAATGCCAGCTGTAGGGAATCCAATAAAGACAGAAAACCTACCAAAATTGTTACAACAGAGAGGCAACATTGGGTGGGCCTTCTAAGGACAACAAGCTACCTAAAAGTGCAATATAACGAGCATTGTACTACTCAAGTACTCCTATTTGAGTGCTCTTTGAATGGCTGATTTATCCCAACACTTTAAGCTAACTCCCAGAAAATACATGTAACTCTGGCCCTGGCTGGTCCTTTCCCTCCATTCCGTTTTTATCTTACAGATGTACAAGTTGGGCTAATTGGGGACTCTAAATATACCCTGTGTAAAGGACAGATATATAATTTTGTGGACATCTAACCATCACACCTATAATGGTGGCTCTGTGTCCGAAGGACCTGAGATAGTAACTTGAAGGTTGCCAGTTTCAATCCCAGCAGTTACAGAAGGAATGGTACTCCATTGGGCCCTTGAGCAAGACCCTTAATCTGCAATTGCTCCAGGGGTGCTCGCTGTACAAATAGCTGACCCTGCATTCTAACCCCAAAAAATAAACTCTCTGTACAGTAAGTTGGGGTTTATGAAAACCAACAAATTCCTAACACAAGAAATTGTATATGGTCATGAAAGGATTACAAATCACTAACAACAAGCTTGTTGGACATTCCATTACAAAACCATAGACATTAAAATGGAGTAGCCCCTTGACTCCACATCCTCCCCCTCCATAACAGTCTTCACTCTTCTTTCTACAAGTTTTTGGAGCACGTCTGTAGAAATTTGTGCCCATTTAGCCAAAAAATCATTGGTGAGGCCAGGTGCTAATGCTGGATTAGAAGACCTGGCAGGCAATTTGTGTTCCAGTTTATCCCCATGGTGCTGAATAGGAGTGAGGTCAGGGCTCTGTGCAGGCCACTCAAGTTACTCCAAGTCTTTATGGGCCTGGCTTTGTTCACTGGGGCACAGTCACCCTGAAACAGAAAAGAGTCTTCACAAACTGTAAGTGCACAATTGGTTTTGCATGCTGTAGCATTAACAGTGCCCTTCAATGGAACCATGTGACAAAGCCTAAACCCTGCCATTATCTGACTTTCACTAAACATTAAAGTAGGTACAGCGCAGTCTGAAGATAGTGTTCTTCTGGCATCTGCCCAACCCAGATTAGTCCATCAGACTGTCAAATAGTGAAGTATAATTCATCACTCAACATTTCTACAATACAATACAATTCAGTTTATTTTTGTATAGCCCAAAATCACACAGGAAGTGCCGCAATGGGCTTTAACAGGCTCTGCCTCTTGACAGCCCCCCAGCCTTGACTCTCTGAGAAGAAAAGAAAAAACTCCCAAAAAAACCTTGGGAAAAGGCAGTTCAACGAGAGACCCCTTTCCAGGTAGGTTGGGCATGCAGTTGGTGTCAAAAAGAAGGGGGTCAATACAATACAATACACAGAACAGAACAAATCCTTAATACAGCATAATAATAAATATTTTAGAAGTACGGAGCAGTTTAACAGTAGATGATATGACATAATTAGTTTGGATATTTTTAGAGTCCTGGAGACCTCATCCATCTAGCTGCCTCCCCATTTGGCCATTCCACGGCTGAAACGCTGCCAGCCAATCCGATGAAAGGACCCCTCTTTCCCATGATTCCTGTTATCCTCCATCAGGGATGACTTTACCATAGGCAGGCAAACAACTTGGCAGGTGGGCGTGGCACCAATGCCACATTTGAGTACCGAGAAAGAAACAGAATAGGTGAGGGTTAGTATTCAAATATAATTATCATGTTACTTATATTTTAGTGCTAATGACTAACAACAGAGATGCAGTCTGTACAGTTAATCAGCAGCTCTAGTCAGGATATGCTAAACTGAAGTAGTGAGTCTTCAGCCGGGATTTAAAGGCTGAGACCAAGGGCATCTCTTATGGAAGCAGGAAGACCATTCCACAGTTTAGGGGCCCTGTAACTAAAAGCTCGACCTCCCACTGTTATTTTATTAATCCTTGGAATCCTAAGCAGACCGGCATCTTGAGATCTTAATGTGTGCTCAGGTTTGTAAGTCATGATAAGTTCAGACAAGCAAGCGGACCTTGGCCATTTAATGCTTTATATGTTAAAAGGAGGATTTTGAAATCTGCCCTAAACTTAACTGGGAGCCAGTGTAAAGATTTAAGAACTGGGTTATGTGTTCATATTTTCTTGTTCTTGTAATAATTCTTGCAGCGCATTTTGGATTAACTGGAGGCTGTATAGAGAACAGTTTGAACAGCCAGTGAACACCGCATTGCAGTAGTCAATCCTACTAGAGATAAATGCATGAATTAATTTCTCACAATCCTGTTTATTTAGAAAGCCTTAATTTCCTAACATTTTTAAGATGGAAAAACATGTTTTGGACAACTTTGTAATATGTGCTTTAAATGACATGCTAGAGTCAAAGATAACTCCTAGATGGGGGCTGATTCAGTAAAATTAATTGGGATTCCAACTGAGTTAAATGATGACAAAATATTGCTGTGATCAGCGTCATTCCCTCCAACAATTAACATCTCTGTTTTATCTGTATTTAAAGACAAGTAGTTCTCATTCATCCATTCCTTTAATTCACTAACACAACTAATTAAAGACAACATCGGAGAAACTTCATTTGATTTAAATGAAAGGTATAACTGGGTGTCATCTGCATACGAGTGAAAATTAACATTATGTTTCCTAATGAGAGATCCCAGTGGAAGCATGTAAAGTGAAAACAGTAAAGGTCCCAGTACTGAGCCCTGCGGACACCATATTGAACTTCTGTGTATAATGATGGAGTACTGTCAGCACATTTCTGTACATTGGAATCGATTTGATAAATAAGAACTGAACCAAGCGAGCACGGGCCTGTAAGCCCAACATCGCTTTCTAGCCTGTGCAGTAAAATAGAATGGTCAATGGTGTCAAATGCTGCACTTAAGTCCAACAACATAATTACAGTGGAGTTTCCTTCATCAGAGGATATCAGAATGTCATTTACAACCCGTGTTAGTGCCGTTTCTGTACTATGACCAGTGCGAAAGCCAGACTGGAATTTCTCAAATAAATTGTAATGCGTAAGGTGTGACTGAAGCTGACTGGCGACTACTTTTCTAGTATTTTAGAGAGAAATGGTAAATTTGAAATAGGCCTATAGTTATTTAGTATGTGTGGGTCTAGGTCTGACTTTTTAAGTAAAGGTTTAATGACTGACACTTTTAGTGCATCAGGTACTGTGCCATGCAGTAATGAACTATTGATAACGGTTAGAATAGGGCTGCAAGAACATCCATTGCACTTTTACTAGTTTTGTTGGCACTGGATCTAGGGAACAAGTAGTGGGCTTCATTTTAGTAATTAAAGTTAAGACTTCCTGGTGAGTTACAGGATTAAAATTACTAAAGTGCTGAATGCAATGTGGCAGGGTCTGCTAAGCTAGTATTTGGTTTGTACTGTGATGCTGAGATCTGGGATCTTATATTTTTAATTTTCTCATTGAAGAAGTTCATAAAGTCTGTACTGCTAATATCTGTTGGTATTTTGCACTGTTGATCTGAATTCCCATTTGTTAATTTAGCCACTGCTCTAAAAGTACCCTAGGATTTTTATTATTGCTATCTATTAATGTAGAATAGTATTCTGAGCGAGCTTTAAAGAGGGCTTTTTATATTTTTAACACTCTCTGTCCATGCAATTTGAAAGACATGCATGCAGCTTTGTTGTTCTTCATCTGCCCTCCAGTTTTCGACACTCTAATTTAAAAGCTCGAATGTTTTCATTAAACCAGGGAGAGTTTCTATGTGCTTTGATCACTTTTGTTTTAGGGGAGCCACTGTGTCCAGAGCATCTCTCAAGGTCACATTATAATGTGATATTAGCTGATCTAAATTGTTTTCCACGTTTACATTTGATGTTAACTGATCTAAATGGTTTTCCACAACTACACTCGACTTACTCAAGGTATCTATAAATTTTGAAGCAGAATTACAATCTAGATGTCGCACTGTCTTTGTTTTAATCTGTGAGTGCGTTGGCATGGGCAGAACTAAATCAAATGTAATTAAGAAGTGATCGGAAATAACTACATTTAATGGAGTAATATTTAAATTTTGAATTTCAACTTTGTAAGTTATAATTAAATCTAATGTGTGGTTATGATTATGAGTTGGACCTTTGACAATCTGACAAAATCCTACTGAATTTAACAAATAAGTAAAACATTTGCTAAAAGTGTCAGTTTCCACATCAATGTGTACATTAAAATCCCCATCAGAACTACGTGATCATAATTTATAGCCAAATCAGACAGAAGGTTGCTAAATTCAGTCATGAACAATGAATATGGCCCTGGTGGTCTGTAGACTAGCACTATAATTGTGTTGGAATCTGTTTTAATATTTAAAATGAATGCCTCAAAGGATGTAAAGTTGCCTAAATTTTTAGGAGTGATTTGCATTTTGTTACAATGAATTATTCCAAGGCCTCCTCCTCGACCAGAATCTCTAGACTTATGAAGGAACGAGTATCCATCTGGTGACGCCTCAGCTAGGGGAACAGTGTCACATTTACTAAGCCAGGTTTCAGTAAGAAGACACAGATCAGATTTTGTACTTAATATAATATCATTTACCAAAACAGCTTTAGTGCCAAGAGAGCGAATGTTCAATAAACAGCATTTAAAACTGCATGGTTCTTTCTGAACTGCTGATATATTTTTTGTTTTAATTTGAAGTAAATTTCTATTACAGATGCCGCTGGTGGAGTGTCTGGTTTTATCCCTTGGTCTAATTATACACCTTATTTTTTGGTTATCAATTAATTTATGGTTTGTATCAAGACTAAATTTACTGGATGCCCCACAACAGGGATTATGGGTAACAGCTTCAGGAAAATAACAGGTGGGATAAAGAACAGCCTGTGATTTAAGATCACATGACTGTGGCCTGGATGGTGCTCTAATCAGTCAACCAGGCAGTTTTGCTGCCATATTTTGGGATAATACATAAGATCCCCTCCAGTTAGGATGAAGACCATCTCTTCTGAAAAATCCAGGCCTTTCCCAAAAATCATCCCAATTGTTCACAAACGCTATGCTTTTATTTGCACACCAGGTTTCTAGCCAGCAGTGAAAGGAATGCAATCTACTATAAATCACATCCCCTCTATATAATCTTGGTAAGGGACCAGACACAATTAAATTCAAACATTTTCTTTTTTCTACTGCCCCAGAATGCAATGGGGTGTGGTTTGCTTTGCACCAGTCCAGCTGACGCTTGGCATTGTGTATAGCAAACTTAGGCTTGCCATGAAAATCCATTTCATAAACCTCCTGATGCACACAGTTCTTGTGCTGATGTTGCTTCCACTGGGCAGTTTGGAAGTTAGCTGTTTATGATGCTGCAGGGGAGAGGTCATTTTAATGTGCTTCAGCACTTGAATAGGAAACTAAAAAAAACTCCACGATGGATTAATAAAGATTTAAAAAAGAAGTTGCAAAGGAAAAAACTGCTGTATAAGGCATATAAGACTAATGACTGCAAAGAGAACCATAGCGCGTATGAGAAAATGAGGGCAACCATTAAGAAGGATATCAGAGAGGCTAAAAGACAGTTGGAGAGGAATATAGCAGATAAGGCGAAAGAAGACCCCAAGAGATTCTTTCAGTATTTTAGTAGTAAAAGAACAGTCAAGGAGGAGGTCAAGTTCATCAGGAATAGTAAAGGGGAATTAAAAGATACAGACAGTGAAATAGCAGATGCCCTAAACTTACATTTTTCTGAGGTGTTTACAAGTGAGCAAGTGGATAACCTGCCAGAGGTAAACACAACTACTAAGGAGGTACTGAGGGATTTGGAAATTGTAGAGGGAGAAGAGCTGCTCAGATTAAATAAGATGAAATCAAACAAATCACCAGGCCCAGATCATATTTATCCTCGTGTTTTTAAGGAGGCTAGTGAGTACATATATAAACCCTTGACACATATTTTAGATAGATAGATAGATAGATAGATAGATAGATAGATAGATAGATAGATAGATAGATAGATACTTTATTTTAGGAAGTCACTGTGCACTGGAGAGATTCCAAAGGACTGGAAAATGGCAAATATCATCCCATTATATAAAAAGGGTGACAGGGCAGATCCAAGCAACTATAGGCCAGTAAGCTTAACAAGCATCACAGGAAAATTAATGGAAGGAATTATTAAGGATAAGATTGAGCAACACATGGCAAGGACAGGAGTTATTCTGAACAGTCAGCGTGGGGTCAGAAGAGGGAGGTCGTGTTTTACTAACATGTTGGAATTCTATGAGGAGGTAACAAAAGGATACGATCAGAGTGGAGCTTATGATATTATTTATCTGGACTTTCAGAAAGCATTTGATGAGGTGCCACATGAGAGGTTTGGCATCAAGTTAAAAGAAGTGGCAGTTTAGGGTGATGTTTTTAGATGGGTGCAGAATTGGCTCAGACACAGGAAGCAGAGGGTGATGGCGCGAGGAACCTCATCAGAACTGGCCGATGTTAAGAGTGGTGACCAGCAGGGGTCAGTGCTAGGGCCGCTGCTATTTTTAATATATATAAATGATTTAGATAGGAATATAAGTAACAAGCTGGTTAAGTCTGCAGATGATACCAAGATAGGTGGATTAGCAGATAATTTGGAATCCGTTATATCATTACAGAAGGACTTGGATAGCATACAGGCTTGGGCAGATTTGTGGCAGATGAAATTCAATGTCAGTAAATGTAAAGTATTACACATAGGAAGTAAAAATATTAGGTTTGAATACACAATGGGCGGTTGGAAAATCGAGAGTCCACCTTATGAGAAGGATTTAGGAGTCATAGTGGACTCCAAGCTATCAACTTCCAAACAGTGTTCAGAAGCCATTAAGAAGGCTAACAGAATGTTAGGTTATATAGTACGATCTGTGGAGTACAAGTCCAAGGAGGTTCTGCTCAACCTTTATAATGCACTGGTGAGGCCTCATCTGGAGTACTGTGTGCAGTTTTGGTCTCCAGGCTACAAAAAGGACATAGCAGCACTAGAAAAGGTCCAGAGAAGAGCGACTAGGCTGATTCCAGGTCTACAGGGGTTGAATTATGAGGAAAGATTAAAAGAGCTGAGCCTTTACAGTTTAAGCAAAAGAAGATTAAGAGGTGACATGATTGAAGTGTTTAAAATTATGAAGGGAATTAGTACAGTGGATCGAGACTGTTATTATAAAATGAGCTCATCAAGAACACGGGGACACAGTTGGAAACTTGTTAAGGGTAAATTTCGCACAAACATTAGGTAAAGTTTTTCTTTACACAAAGAACGATAGACACTTGGAATAAGCGACCAAGTAGTGTGGTAGACAGTAAGACGTTAGGGACTTTCAAAACTCGACTTGATGTTTTCTTGGAGGAAGCAAGTGGATAGGACTGGCGAGCTTTGTTGGGCTGAATGGCCTGTTCTCGTCTAGATTGTTCTAATTCTAATTCTAATTCTAATACCCTGCTCTGCGAGTTTATGCGGTTATCCACTTCATGGCTGACCAGTTGTTGCTTCTTGATGCTTCCAATAATAGCACTTTCAGTTGACTGGGGTAGATCTAGCAAAGCAGAAAGTATCATTAAATGACAGTGCCATGTTTGAAGTCACTGAGTTCTTCAGGACGGTCAGATGTTTGTCAATGGAGATTACATAACTATGTGGTTTTTTAATTGTACACCTGTCAATAATGAAACACAATGACATAATTGGAGGGGTGTCCACAAATTTCTGTCGAAGGTGGTGTAACTGCCAGTAAACTTGGCTTTTAGGACCCTGATACGGGGTAAGCTGGTTTGACAAAGCTATGTTACATTGCTTTTATAATTCTTTTTGTGCCACTGGTTACCTGACTTACCCTTTATTCTCTAGGTTAGGTGCCAATTGCAGTGATACCAAGCCAATAATACTGGAGCTTAAGAAGTTATTTGAAGAGCTACAGTTTGGAAAGCAGAGTGTTAGTACGAGAGGAATCACAAAGAGCCTTGGAATAACAGACGGTAAGGGACGTCGTCTTATAATTTTTACATGAAGTCAAAACTAATCCAGAGTGAAAACTCTGCTCTCGTTTTGCACAGCCTGGCAATGAACGGTAGCAACAAAGAAGAGTCAAAGTAGCTCATCTTCTTATTTTGTTCTGTATTGCACTTTAATTTCTTTGCCATATTAACAATTATGGGGTAGCAAATACTGCAGGTAGCTATAACCTTAAGGGCTTTCCCAGCTTTTGTGGGTGAAACCTTGTTGGATGAGCCTTCTGGAGCCTCTTCATGAATGGTGTGTGTTCTCAGTGCTAAGACTCAGTGTTTATCCACTTGGGCAATCAATTCACTGACACTTTGTTTATCTGTGCCTGACTTGGTCTCTATTCTTGACCATGCATTTTCGTCTCATTTTTGGCCCTTTCGTTCTACTCTGTCCAACATGATTATTCCCCTATTTAGCCTCTTACTTAATTGTGGTTCTTATCACGACACAGTTGTTCCATGCCTCACCCACTCACAGAAGCAACTTTTCAGCATGAAGTGCAGTTACATAAAAAGTAACTTGGCTACCAAGGCAGTCTGCTTCATGGATTCAACATCAAGGGTTCCTGTCTGAAATCCAGCCATTGTCTTTGCGGACTCGGCATGGCCTCCTGCGTTTGTGTGAGGTTTTTCTGAGGGTGTGCTTTTTTTTCTACCCAGATCCCAAGTGCATGAAAGTCAGGTTAAGCAATTTCAAATTGGTTCTGTACAAGTGGACACTATGATGGGCTGGGGCCTCATAACCTGTTGCTCAGTGCTTGACTAGCTACGCTTTGGGAACCTGTTTAGATCCTGAATTGGATTATGCAAATCTGGGAAAATTTTGTTTGAATTATGAAGTTGGTTTGATTTTTACGGTTAAAGAGGGGCACTTGATTTTTAGTTAAGGCTCAAGCATTTTTGTCTTTCATTGTCCAATTTCCTTCTCAGTGTCTTTGTGGTCTGACAAGAATTCAGATACAGTATTATGGGAAAGGCACTATAAAATGTATTATTATCTATCCATCAATCATCTTACCCTGCTCATAGAGTGCAGAGACAGAGGCAAGCTGGAGCCTATCCTAGCAAACATCGAGTATAAGGGTATTGACATCTCCTGCAGCCATTTTATCACATGGTAGTGTTGGGGGTAAAGTGTTACAATTAACGTGAGTTCCATAGTCAGATCACTTTTTAAATTAAAAGTATTGTAACACAAAATCAATTTTATTGAAGCAACAGTACCCACGTTGCTTAAAAAAAGGAATTATGTTACTGCATTACTCTTTTTATTTATTTATTTATTTATTTTTCTTTAACGTCTGTAAGGCTTCACTTTCTTGAAGTAACACACCTTGTCAACAGCACTGTAAGGTAAACACGGCATGGCTCAAAACATTGTTTTTCATAGGTGAAAGTATTCACATTATTTTGGATTAAAATAATTAGCACTAAATGTTGCATAATAAAATGGGTTAGGCAGGGTGTGTGCTAAATGGGCTTGGCATACAGGCACCAAAAATGTTAATGGAAAAGCAGCTAATTTTTGCATAATCAATCATTGGGGCTTGTCAGAATTGGCGGGTTTTTGTTTGCCCACCTGCCTTCTTGAGGATTGACCACAAGTTCTCAGTGGGGAGTTTCCTAGCCATGGACCCAAAATTTTAATGTTTTGTTCCCTAAGCCACTTAGATGTCACTTTTGCCTTATAGTCTGGTCCTCCACCATGCTGGATTGTTCATTGTTGGTCACCAAACTGTCCATGGATGGTTGGGAGAAGTTGCTGTCAGAGGATGTTTTGGTCCCATTCTTTATTCAGGGTTGTGTTCGTAAGCCAAATTGTGAGTGAGCCCACTGCCTTGGCTGACTTGAATGGTCTCAGGATGCTTTACTGCTGGCATGACACAGGACTGATGGTAGCGCTCACCTTTTTTTTTTTCCGAATGCCCCAAATAATCACAAAGGAGATTCATCAGAGAAAATGACTTGACCCCAGCAGTCCTCAGCAGTCTAATCCCTGTACCTTTTGCAGAATATCAGTCTGTCTCTGATGTTTTTCTTGGCTTCTTTGCTGCCCTTCTTGACACCCACCAGGCCATCCTCCAAAAGTCTTCACCTCACTCACACCTGCCTGCTGCCATTCCTGAGCAAGCAACACTCTGGCAGTGCCCTGATTCCCAGCCATGATATCCTCAACTTCTCCCAACCATCCAAGAACAGTTTGGTGACCAATAATGCCTTTTCCAGCATGATAGAGCACTGGGCCATAAGGCAAAAGTGAGAACTAAGTGGCCCAGGGAACAAAACATCAAAATTTTGGGTCCATGGCCAGGAAACTCCCCAGACCTTAATGCTATTGAGAACTTGTGGTCAATACTCACAAACAAAAAACAACCAATTCTGACAAACTCCAAGCATTGATTGCGCAAGAATTGGCTTCCATCTTTCAGGATTGGGCCTAGAAGGTGATTGACAGCCTGCCAGGGTGATTTGCTGAGGTCTTGATAAAGAAAAAAAGGCCAACACTGCAAATATGGACTGCAAATATGTGCATAAACTTTATGTCATTGTCAATAAAAGCCTTTAAAACGTCTGAAATGCTTGTCTCGATGCATGCTCAATAATCCAGGTAAGGAAATTTTAGGAAGTTGATCCTGTTCATCTGGACATAGTTTTTTTCCGAGGGAGACTGAGGAAGTCACTTGGATGAGTGATGTAACGTATCTTCCTTGGAAACAAACTATGTCCAGATGAACAGGATCAACTTTCTAGAATTCTGAAATGCTTGTAAATCTACTTCAGTGTACCATAGAAATATCTGACAAAAAGATCTGAAAACACTAAAGAAGCAAACATTGTGAAAACCAATACTTGGGTCATTCACAAAACTTTTGACCACGACTATACAGTGTGCTGCTTTAAAGTATCATCACAAGGGCGCACTCATTAAGAGTGACTTATTTCATATTGTAGTGGGCTGCTGGAGTGTCCGCTGGTACAAAGTGACAATGGATTATTGTTCTTTTACATTGTTCTTTAGGTAGTCATGACTTTCCAGGCTTCATCAGCACTGAAGTTACTTATTTACATAATTTAATGCCAGCTATTACTATGGGTAATTCATCCTTCTGCAATATAAAGTAACAAAACTATTTTCAGTTCTTTCGGAATATGAAGGTACACTTTTTTTCTGCTTGCGCACACCAAAATATTGACATAGCCGGCCATGGGCTTAGAATTTAGTAACAAATGCTGGTCAGTCAAATGTGCAGTTTTTTATACAGAAGAAGAAGAAGTAAAAGTGTTTTTAATGCATTACATTTTATAAAGTGCAACTATATACCATATTTGGTTACTTTTTTTGTGAATAATGAGAAATGTAACTAAGTTACTTTTAAAAGTAATACTCCCCAACACTGTTGCAGGGCAAACACACACACACACACACACACACATCAGAAGCTAATTTACAATCACTACCTAACATGTATGTCCTTGAACTGTGGAAGAAATCTTGACAACTCAGGAAAACTCACACAGACTCAGGAAGAAGTCGTTTTTGATGACGCTTTAATATAATTTAATATTTTATTTACTTTTTATTACATTTTACTTTACTTTTTTACTTCTAATTTTACTTTTTTACTTTTACTTTTTAGTACAATTTATTATTCATTGGTCTTTAAAATAGACAGTTGTAGTGATACACTGAAATAACTGATTTTCTGTCTGTAATAACTAAGAACCAAACCGTCTTCCTCCCATGTCCCACCAACTCTTCTATATATCCATCCATCCATCCATTTTCTAACCCGCTGAATCCGAACACAGGGTCACAGGGGTCTGCTGGAGCCAATCCCAGCCAACACAGGGCACAAGGCAGGAACCAATCCTGGGCAGGGTGCCAACCCACCACAGGACACAAACACACGCTCACACACACTAGGGCCAATTTAGAATCGCCAATCCACCTAACCTGCATGTCTTTCGACTGTGGGAGGAAACCGGAGCGCCCGGAGGAAACCCAAGCAGACACGGGGTTAACAATTCAATTAACCAAAAAAAATATATATATTTTGAAATACTCTTAAAACATGTATCCACTATTTATATTTTATTCAGGACATGTACAAAATCTTGCTGAACTTTTCAGCAAATAGCCCAGTTTGAAATATACCAAGTGACATCCAGGGCCGGATTAAGACCTTTAGAAGCCATAAGTCCTTAAAAGATTTTTGTGCTCCAATATATATGTGCTGCACTCAGTCTTAATAGACAACTGAACACAACGGCCAATATGACCAAGAATGATCACATGAGCCACAGTGGAGTGTGTGCCAGTTACCAGATTCTAATTTTGTTGTATTCCTAATATTAATATATGTAATTAACCTCTATTATTACTATTTTGTTTTTATTATTGTGTGTATATATATATATATTTACTAGCAAAATACCCGCGATTCGCAGCAGCGAAGTACTGCCTTAAAATTTTTATTAAGAAGAAAATTAAACCTTTTTAAACTGAGTGAAAATATACTAATAATTATTTGTTAAGGATCTCTTTGTATTCCACGTTGTCAGTTCGGCCCTCCGGTTGTAATATGACCAAGCTGTGCGCTGATCTTACTCTTGAGCATGTAACGTACAGTCGGCCATGTGAACAGTAATCTTGTTTCAAATCTCACAGCTTGGATTGCTGCTGTCATAATCGGTTTGAGTTTCATGGTTTGTTTCAATGACGACAGTATTTGTAGGACTTGTTGTGTTGAAGTGACATTCGGCATCTATCAAGCGTTGTAAGCACACAACCGGTTTCATCGATAACTTCACATCCAGCTTTTGAGAGTTTAAACATTCATAAACATCAAAGTGTCCACTACTCAAATCGTCACCTGTCAATCTAAGATGTTTAAGAGGCATTGGCGGTTGTCCAAAGGTGTAAAATATTTGGCCATTTCGGTACACTTGAAAGTGACAACCGAACAATTCAGCGGCAGCCATCAACTCACATGCAGATCCATAGGTGAAGGGCTTAAGCATTTCACTCTTCTAGTGCTCCTGTGTAGTCTAATTATCTCCTGTACGTCATCAGTCCACACCTTGAACCTGTCCCAGTCATTCAATACATAAGACACAATGGATATCAAGAGTGAGCCTGATATGGCCGTGCAATATGTAACAAAGAGAATGGAAAAGGCAGGCGCCATCTCCGGGCATGGAAACCACTCAGTAAGTGACAGTTCTTTGATCGATGGTGATCACCTCGATAGACATGTTAATGGGGGTACAGTTGGAACGATAAAGGAAATGGGTACCTGAACAATGTAAAGTAACTCTAAAATACCTACACAATAACTATAATCGTAATAAACGAACAATAAAACAGCGGAGAAGCCGTGGATTAAATAAAAAGGCTGTAGTTATCATCAGGCAGACGTGAATCCCGTGGCGAAGCAAGGAAGGGAATGAAGAGACTGGAGCGACGGATGGCCTTATATAGGCAGGCAGCCAACAACGTGGGAGGCGTTGGGATGAGGGACCCAACACCGCCTCACACGGTGACCGAGCTGCAGGCTATGGACGTATATATGTACGTAATTAGGATTCAGTTAGCGTTGGGAACCCGCGTACCAAATTTCTTGAAGATGGGCCCATAGGTAACAAAGACCGCTGGAAAGTTCAATATGGCGGTCGACAGTGGCGTCATACCAGTGAAATAAGTATGTACATCGGTTTCGGTTAGCACAGGGAAGCCGCCTACCAAATTTCGTAAAGATGGGGCCATAAATAAGAAAGTTCAACATGGCGGACGGTGTTGACCGTTATGACCGTTACGCGTAGAATTAAACCTGCTTAACTTTTGTAAGTAAGCTGTAAGGAATGGGCCTGCCAAATTTCAGCCTTCTACCTACACAGGCAGTTGAAGAATTAGTGACGTTTGGAAAATTCAATATGGCGGGCGACAATGGTGTCATACCACCGAAATAAGTATGTACATCGGTTTTGGTTAGCGCAGGGAAGCCGCCTACCAAATTTCGTGAAGATGGGGCCATGAATAAGAAAGTTCAATATGGCGGATGTTGTTGACCGTTATGACCGTTACGCGTAGAATTTCGAACTGAAACGTGCTTAACGTTTGTAAGTAAGCTGTAAGGAATGGGCCTGCCAAATTTCAGCCTTCTACCTACATGGGAAGTTGGAGAATTAGTGACGTGTGGAAAATTCAATATGGCGGCCGACAATGGCGTCATACCACCAAAATAAGTACGTACATCGGTTTTGCCTAGCGCCGGGAAGCCACCTACCAAATTCCGTGAAGATGGGGTCAGCCTTCTACCTACACGGGAAGTTTGAAAATTGGTGACGTTTGAAAATTCAATATGGCGGCCGACAGTGGCGTCATACCACCGAAATAAGTACGTACATTGGTTTCGATTAGCGCAGGGAAGGCGCCTACCAAATTTTGTGAATATGGGGCCATAAATAAGAAAGTTCAACATGGCGGACGTTGTTGACCGTTATGACCGTTACACGTAGAATGAAACCTGCTTAACTTTTGTAAATAAGCTGTAAGGAATGAGCCTGCCAAATTTCAGCCTTCTACCTACACGGGAAGTTGGAGAATTAGTGACGAGTCAGTGAGTGAGTGAGGGCTTTGCCTTTTATTAGTATAGATACTGCCAGCATAGGCTCTGAGCCCCTGCAGACATAAATTAGATTAAGAATGTTGTTGTTTTATTAAGCTTGTTTTCATTATCTTTTAACTTGATTATGTCTTCTTGTACTTGATAACTTTCTAGTTTGTATTCCTTGCATTAACATTTTTTTAAATATTTCTAAAATAATGCTGTTTACTATACTAAATAGATAATGGCAGGCCAGATGGTAGGATAAGGAATCAGAGACATTTGGTCACCCAAATCTGAGGCTTGCCGGTTATTTTACTGGTATTTCCAGCCTCTTGGGTGGTCTTCTCCATGCCTGCTGTGTCACTTCTTACTGTATGTATAAAAGCATATGTGAATGATAGCTGGGATTAATAAAATTTAAGGGGCTTAAACATTAAAAAGTATACAAAAAAAAAATCTATTGTTCTTTTTAAAGTGTGGGTCCAACGAGATGCAGAAGAATATTTCCAGAAAATTCTTACCCAAGTTGGAGGTGAAATTTTAGAGGTAAATCAATTATTGAAATTACTTTCATCTACAGTGGCCTCTGTTTTAAATGAAACACGAACGCAAGTTACTGAATATTTTTCTTCTCTCTCAGATCTACCAGAGTTGTGTTTTAAGCATCACAACGTGTGGGAGATGTCAAACATCTCAGCAAGAGAGTAACACATACCTGAGTATTCCACTGGCCTTGAATCCTGGCATAGCAGGTTGTTACTCTGTGGTAAGCACCATCTTAGTGTTTCCTTAGGTTTTTGTTTTGAGATTACTTCATACAGCTAACTCTAAAATGTGATTATTACAAAAATTTGAATAAATGTTTATACATTGAAGATGTCAAGAGTAACAACAACTGATGTGAATGTAGATTTACATTTTTTTTTCTTTTCATTTTTTATTTTAAAAACAGGACAGTTGTATGTGGGCACCACAGTGATGCTTCCTCACAGGTCCAGCATCCTGGACTCAGATCCCACCTATAGTTAGGTGACTTTTTGCCAAATAGTTTCAGGCCTGTAAATGGCAATAATGAGCACAGAATGTCAAAGTAGTACATTTTTTTCTTTTGAGAAGTGCAGTCTCTGCTGTGCTGTACCACGGTGTTCACTATCCATGTCTCTTTATGCTTAATCATGAACTTAATATCTTGGTCTTAATATTTCATTGAATCCTTAAGCATGTTTATGTTAAATTTGTGTCAGGTTGTATGTTTGTATGTATTTATGTTTTATTTGTGTCATCTGCACCAAAACAAACTGCATGCAAATGATGTTGTTGTGATGATTTTGGCTTTATATATACTTGTAATAGTTAATTATTTTAATATTGTTTCCAATCAGTATTACAAGAACTAGATATTACTGTCTCGATTGTTGATAAATTCATTTGTTTCATTTGAGTAAAAATGATGAATTATAATGACCCCCATTAAAGAAAAAAATGATTTAGAGCTTGTAATTGTACTCACCTTCTTTTAAAACTGCAGTCAAGGCAAATTCATCCACAAATATAATGGACAGCAGGTTATGGTAAACTTTAATGTGAAGGACCTGAGGTATAGAGTAACAACAAACTTGGATTTGAGGCCGGTGTTTGTAGATGTCACTTAACTTAACAACTTTTTGGGGTATGGCAGGAAAGAGCAGAAAAGACCCCAGATGACACAGGAAGAACATGCAAATTCCTTACAGACAGTGGCCAGACGTGGAAAGAGATCCTAGGCCATTTTTGCTGTGACGCAGTAGTGCCAACCATAGCTCCTCATGTCTCCTTAGCTCAATTTACAATGCTTTGAATTTTTTAAGACGTTTTTAATGCATAATGTTAAAGCTAAGTTTAGGATTCATTTTAAGTTTTAACTAAGTTGATGCAGTTATCTCCACAAGTGTGCCCACCAACATTGATACGAATTGGTGCCTTCTGCTGTTGGGATTGTCTCTCTGCAATTTTGCAAATGGATTGATAACCTTTGAATAGGAATAAATACTGTTATTGATTAACATATAGCCAAACAGGCTGTCATCATTATAGTTTTGTACCATGTAATTTGTAATTAAATATCAAAAATAATAAATGTTTCTGCATCACTGAGTAAAATAACTTTGATCATTTTTCATTCAGGAGAATGGTCTCGAGCAGTTTTTGATAACTGAACATTTACGAGGAGAAAACCAGATTTACTGTGATAACTGTGAAGTCAAAACTGACGCAGAAATTGTAAGTGTTCACTAGTAGTCACCTGCTAGTTACCTACTGGGGAAATTCTAAAGGATTGGAGGCTAGCAAATATTAACTTGTTGTATAAAAAACATGATCAGGCAGATCCAAGTAATTATAGATCAGTAAGCTTAACATGCATCACAGGAAAATTAATGGAAGGAATTATTAAGGATAAGATTGAGCAACACCTGGCAAGGACAGGAGTTATTCTGAACAGTCAGCGTGGGCTCAGAAGAGGGAGGTCGTGTTTTACTAACAAGCTAGAATCCAAGGACCAGGATAGAATTCTATGAGGAAGCAACAAAAGGATGTGACCAAAGTGGAGCTTATGATTATTATTTATCTGAACTTGCAGAAAGCATTTGATGAGGTGCCACATGAGAGGGTGGGCATCAAACTAAAAGAAGTGGCAGTTCAGGGTGATTTTTGTAGATGTGTGCAGAACTGGCTCAGACACAGAAAGCAGAGGGTGATGGTGTGAGGAGCCTCATCAGAACTGGATATAAATAAAAAGCTGGATAAAAGATAGGTGGACTGGCAGATAATCGAGAATCCATTGAATCATCACAGAGAGACTTGGACAGCAGACAGGCTTGGGCTGATTTGTAGTAGATGAAATTTCATGTCAGTAAATGTTCCAAATAGGAAGTTAAAATGTGAGGTTTGAATACACAATGGGAGGCCTGAAAATTGAGAGTCCACCTTAATTTAGGAGTCGTAGAGAACTCGTCACTATCAACTACCAGACAGTGTTCAGAACCATTAAGAAGGCTAACAGAATGTCAGGTTATATAGCGCCTTGATTTGTGAAGTACATGTCACAGGAGGTTATGCTCAACCTTTATAATGCACTGGTGAGGCCTTATCTGGAGTCCTGTGTGCAGTTTTGGTCTCCATAAAGGCAGAGCAGCACTAGAAAGAGTCAAGAGAAGAGCCACTGAACTGATTCAGGGCTACAGGGGATGAGTTATGAGGAAAGATGAAAACAGCTGAGCCTTTACAGAGATGAAGAGGATCCTTTAGCGTGTTTAAAATGATGAAGGGAATTAGTCCAGTGGATGGAGACGGGTATTTAAAATGATTTCATCAAGAACACAGGGACACAGTTGGAAATTTCTTAAGGGGAAATTTCACACAAACATTGGGCAGTTTGTCTTTACACAGAGAGCCATAGACAATTGGAATAAATGACCAAGTAGTGTGGTGAACAGGAGGACTTTAAGGACTTTCAAAACTTAACTTGATGTTATTTTAGAAGAATTAACGTTTATAGGACCAGTGATCTTTGGTGGGCTGAATGGCCTGTTCCTATACAGATTGTTCTAATATTCTAAAATATGCTGTAATTCCATGAGGAAGCATCTAAAGGATATGATCAAAGTGGAGCATATGATACTAGTTATCTTGATTTTCAGAAGTCTTTTGATAAGGTCCCACACAGGAATAGATTTCACAAGAATTGATACTTTGGTACAAAGTCCATCCATCCAACCATTATCCAACCCGCTATATCCTAACACAGGGTCACAGGAGTCTGCTGGAGCCAATCCCATAATTCCAAAAACATTAACAGTACTTGCTTTTTTACAGTATCAGTGGTACCGAATGATATGTCTTTTCTGCACTTGTGCATGACTCCAGTTAGATTAATTACCTTGTAAGGCATTATAATAGCTGAAAAAAAAATTGTAAACGTTTTGGCAAGTCGTGGCAAGATTCAATCAATGTGGCTGTTTGGTTGTCTACAGCAATGATGAAGTGAGCTGCTGCATTTGTTAATACCAAAAATGCAATTGGTGTTTCAGTGCTTTGAAGCAGAGAGCACATCTCTCTAAAAATATAACACGTATTAACAGAAATGCATAATAACTGAGACAGCAAAACAGCATACTTTACTGCTGAATACGAATATACAAATGTTACATTTGCCCTATTTGTTTGTTTTTTGAAGGCAAACTAATATTCATGAGTATAACACCTAAAATATGACGAATGTAGTTAAAGCACATACTGTATGTCATAAATTGAAATGGTTAGGATTAGTTGACTATAGGTATCATCTGTCCAGGTAATTTTCTACAGTAATTCTGGATTTATACACAGGCAATATCAAAGGTTGATCACTCTATGATCAACTAAGATACTATGAAAACAGCATAACAAAATGAACTTATATAAAAATGACAAGTCTGATTTCACACAGAAAGGCTAAATGTTGGGTCGAATGCAAAATAAAAATTAATTTCACTTACTTATTATTCCTCTTCAGTAAGTTTTCTAAGCAGCTAATGATGCAAGTATAAATCTTACAAATAGCAAATGGTGCAAAGCTAACAGAGGAGTTCTCCGAAAAAGCAGACTTTAAAAACATGTTGTTATTTAGAAAAGCTTTAAAGAGTTTGATTAAGTGATAATTTGAGGAAAAAGTGGAAATGAAACTAAACTAAATGGAAGGGGAGTAAGGCCAGGTGGATTAGAGGTGGATTCAAATTGTTCTATCATGGTGTGGATGGGAGGAGGAATGGAGTAGGTGTTATTCTGAAGGAACAGCACGTCAAGAGTGTTTTGGAGGTGAAAAGAGTGTCAGAGAGAGTGATGATTATAAAGCTGGAAATTGAAGGTGTGATGATGAATGTTAGTGCATATGCACCGCAAGTTGGGTGTGCAATGGGTGAGAAAGAAGATTTCTGGAGTGAGTTGGATGAAGCGATGAACAGAAAGTGGTGATTGGAGCGGATTTCAATGGACATGTTGGTGAAGGGAAGGTATGGTGTCAAGGAGAGGAATGAAGAAGGTCAGAGGATATTGGATTATGTGGAAAGTATGGACATGGCTGTGGTGAATACGTATTTTAAGAAGAGGGAGGAACACAGGGTGACGTACAAGAGTGGAGGAAGATGCACACAGGTAGATGACATCCTATGCAGAAGAGTTGATCTGAAGGAGACTGAAGACTGCAAAGTGGTGGCAGGGGAAAGTGTAGTTAAGCAGCATAGGATGGTGGTCTGTAGGATGACGTGGGAGATCACGAAGAGGAAGAGAGTGAGGGCAGAGCCAAGGATCAAATGGTGGAAGTTGACAAAAGGAAGACTGCAAGGTTGAGTTTAGGAAGGAGACAGGCACTGGGTGGTAGTGAAGAGTTGTCAGACAGCTGGGCAACTACAGCAGATGTAGTAAGGGTGCCAGCAAGAAGGGTGCTTGAAGTGACATCTGGAAAGAGGAAGGAGGAAAAGGAGACCTGGTGGTGGAATGAGGAAATACAGGCGAGTATACAGAGGAAGAGGATGGCAAAGAAGAAGTGGGATAGTCAGAGAGATGCAGAATGTAGACAAGAGTACAAGGAGATAAGGCACAAGGTGAAGAGAGAGGTGGTGAAGGCTAAAGAAAAGGCGAATGATGAGTTGTATGAGACATGGGACACTAAGGAGGGAGAAAACGACCGGTGGGCTACAGAGAGGGGCCGAGCTGAAAAGATGAGCAGCAGGTTAGGGTGATGAAGAATAAACATGGAAACAAACTCACAAGCGAAGAGAGTGCGTTGAGCACATGGAAAGAGGACCGTGAGAGCCTGAGGAATGAAGAGAATGAGAGAGAGAAGAGGTTAGATGATGTGGAGATAGTGAATCAGGAAGTGCAACGGATTAGCAAGGAGGAAGTAAGGACAGCGATGAAGAGGATGAAGAATGGAAAGGCCGATGGTCCAGATGACATACCAGTGGAAGCATGGAGGTGTTTAGGAGAGATGAAAGTGGAGTTTTTAACCAGATTGTTTAATGGAATCTTGGAAAGTGAGAGTATGCCTTTTATGATGGACTTTTAAGAATAAGGGGGATGTGCAGAGCTGTAGTAACTACAGGAGGATAAAATCGATGAGCCACTGCATGAAGTTATGGGAAAGAGTAGTGGAAGCTAGGTTAAGAAGTGAGATGATGATTAGTGAGCCGCAGTGTGGTTTCATGCCAGAAAAGAGCACCACAGATGAGATGTTTCCTCTGAGAATGTTGATGGAGAAGTAGAGAGAGAAGGCCAGAAGGAGTTGCATTGTGGACCTGGAGAAAGCACATGATAGGGGGCCTCGAGAGTAGTTGTGGTATTGTATGAGGAAGTCAGAAGTGGCAGAGAAGTACGTAAGAGTTGTAGAGTATATGTACAAGGGAAGTGTGACTGGGGTGAGGTCTGCGGTAGGAGTGACGGAGGTGGAATTACATCAAGGATCAGCTCTGAGCCCTTTCTTATTTGCAGTGGTGATGGACAGGCTAATAGACAAGAACAAAGACGAGTCCCCTTGGACTATGATGTTTGCTGATGACTTTGTGATCTTTAATGAGAGTAGGGAGTAGGTTGAGGAGGACGCAGGGAGTAGAGCTGGTGAAGGTGGATAAGTTTAAATACATGAGATCAACAGTACAGCGTAATGGGGATTGTGGAAGAGAGGTGAAAAAGAGAGTGCAGGCAGGGTGGAATGGGTGGAGAAGAGTGTCAGGAGTGATTTGTGAGATCAGCTTTGTTATATGGGTTGGAGACGGTGGCACTGACCAGAAAGCAGGAGACAGAGCTGGAGTTGGCAGACTTAAACATGTTAAGATTTACATTAGATGTGACGAGGATATATATACTGTATATATTTTCACAAGAACGAGACATGGACAGATAAAGGTTTGGGGCAGCCACCCGTATAATGTGGTATCCTGGCTGCAAAAGTCATTTTAACAAATAATCAGCACTGAAGTGCCTACAACTGAGTCCAAAACAAGACTGAGGAAACAAAGGAAAAGGGGCAGGTTTTAAAGGGGGAGACAGGAAGTGAGGTCATATGGATCCGGCACGTGGTCTTCCACCATTGGTTCATAGCCGGACGTGACATCAGAGGGACTGGAGCTGGTGTGGCCGACTTCCATTGGCTCAGTCCCGGAAGTGATGTCAGGAGAGCCAGGTGAAATCCCCCAGGAATGGTCTACAGGCAAGGGAGAAAAAGAGTCAGTGCACTCTGCCACACCCCGGCATGCCCCCGAACTGCCTTCACTCAAGCCCTTTAGCTGCCTCCCATGCGCACGTGTGTGACAATATATATATATATACTGTATATGGTAGCTGTGTAAGCCTGTGCTCCTAGAAACTATTGAAATCATCAGAAAACAAATTGAAATGCAGAGTCTGTGGTTTCGTTTTTGCAGACGTGCGACACCAACCCCCCGGCCGTTGTCTATCAGCAGCTAAGCGAGTTTCTCTCTCATTTGTCTTTCCTCGGCAGTTTCACTTTGGCAACGGAGTCACTTTCTTTCAGCTTCATGCTGTAGCCTCGTCCTTCTTTCTTCTTCCAACTCATTAACTTTGGGGCTGCCTTGCTGGCTCTTTGAGCATCATGCTGTAGCCTTACACTTCCAGGCTGGACAGACAGACACACACACACACTTCCATGCGTAGACATTTATACATAACATATACACACACACATATATATATATATATATATATATATATATATATATATATATATATATATATATACACACACACAGTGGAACCTTGAGATACGAGTTTAATTCGTTTCAGCACTGAGCTTGTATAGTGAATTTCTCGTGTCTAGAACAAACTTCCCCATTGAAAATAATGGAAATCCAGTTAATCCGTTCCACTCCCCCAATAATATCAACATAAAAATCAATTTTCCTATCAAATAACACTGATAAATAATATATACAAGTGGAACCTCGTTTCGCAAGTAACTTGGTTTATGAGTGTTTTGCAAGACAAGCTAAATTTTTTATTTAATTTTGACTTGATAAAACGAGCGATGTCTTGCAGTACAAGTAGTATGGATACACTTTGTCTGCTGAGCGTCATGTGAGCATAACTGAGCTGATGGTTCTTCTCTCTCGTGCGCATCTCTCTCTCCTTATCTCTCTCGCTCGCGCACACGTCTCTCTCTCTCTCTCTCTCTCCTCTTGAGGGCAATCGTCTCCTATTCTCCGTCTGCATGTCCGCGATATTTTTGGATACGCTTATACAGCGAAACAATGAAATCGCAAGCGCACAAATGCGTAGATCCATCCATACATACATACATACATACATACATACATACATACATGCATGGCACAATGTTTAATGCTAGTACATCTCATCTGTAGCAAACAGATTTTAATTCCCAGGCCAGTTATTGTTTATGTGTGGAGTTTGTTTCATCACCATTTGCCCATTTGGTGCTCCCTCATCCCAAAGACATACAAAGGCTAATTGGTGACCTTAAATTGGCCCAGTATGTTATTGTTTACAAGTATGCAGTGAATTATTGTCCTTTCCAGGATAGGTTTCTGCCTTGCCATAATGATCCTGAATTGAATGAAGTAGGTTTCATCTAGTACTGGAATAAGCAGGTTAGGAAAATTAACAAATTAATATTCTTCACATATTACATTGTTGTGCAAATTGTTTTAATATCAGAGTGCTCAATATCTAATACAAACTATTGAATACAGAGTGTTTTGTTGTTCAGATGACAATAGTTTTATCCATACATTAAGATTGGACCAGATTAAAGGGGATGTCAACAAGCCCTTCTTTTCTTACATCCCATCTCTCTCTCTCTTCCTCCTGCCAGTGGTCTGCCACTCCAACTCTCTAAGCTTAAACACATTACTACAGTAATGAAGCACTAAGCCTCCTCTCGGACTCACTTCTGGCCAAGCTAGAGAATCACTTCTGAAGGTGAGGTGGCTCTTCTTTGGCTGGATACAGGGGAATCAGGCTAGACCTCCCCGTGACACCTCCCAGTTGTCATTGCACCCCAAACCTCTGTTGCAAAGCTCTGACAGACTTCAGATACCTCTGGTGTCCTGTCTGATATTTCCTACCACTTTCTGTTTGTAAAAGAGGCAACTTAGCCCCTTGTATTACAAGGAAGAACCCCAAACTGCCACCAGGTAACAAGGACATATTTTAATCTGTCTATGGCTCATTTTAATTGGTGTGTGAGGCACCCCTAGCATCTGCTAGATTGACTGCCCCCACTATACTGGGGAAACATTACACATTTCCTAACCAGGCCATGAATCTTTGCTGATACTGTATATCATTTGCCATATTGTCATTCCCACACTGCCATTTACAGGACCTCTCCTTTTGTCAGAGTGGTTCTCTCTCCTACTCTGAACCCACCTTCACCTTTACTGGTAGTTCACTTTTGTTCTTCACCGCCACTTTACCAGTGAGGCAATCCCTCAAAATATACTGTATATATGACTTTACATGTATCTCTAATGCAGGAATTTAACATCTCTGTTGTTCTGATTGTTCCTTCTTTTTTTCTAGAAATTGTGCTTTCAATGTATGCCTAAGATTCTCACTCTTCAGCTGAAAAGATTTGAGTTTGATTGGATTCAGATGTGCCATGTTAAAAATCAAAGAGCAGTGGAGATCCCAGAGATACTGAAGTTCACTCAGGTTCCTTTTTTATAAATAATTAATGTAAAGACATTATTTCTATGACAGTAAATTAAAGTCAACTCATTTTCTTTGAACAGGATGGAACTGTATGGAGTTTCAAAAAGGACTCAGCACAGGTACAGCAGTTTAACTTAATTGTATGATTTTCATCAACATTCAGTGATACACTTCAGATTTTGTGGGTACAAGCATCTCTGAAAGCTTCATATAGTCCATATGTTTATTATGGAGTTGTACAATTTAGATTTTGAATTTATTCTTACTAAGTATGCGTTTATTTTTGAGCACAGCATGCTTAACCCTAATTTCAGAGAAAAAATGCACCAAACGAAAATGGAAAGATGAACAGAGAAACATTCAATAAGATATCAAAAGTCTACTACACTCTATATACAGAGTTGCCTTAAATCAAAGTTCCAGCTGTCCTCACTCAGCTGCATTCTAAAAATCTTCATTCTGTAGACAAATTCTTTTGGACAGACGACATCTGTCCATCATATGTAATGACATAAGTCACACAAGGCAGACTGAGAGCCATTATGATCACTGAGAAGAGAACAGATGTGGAAAAGACTCAGTATTGGTCAAACATGAGAATTACCAAAAAATAATTATCAAGTTGGAGAAACACATGCAGGGTGTAACATTCATTTACGTTCGGTGACTAAGTTAACTGATTTTAAAGTTTCACATTTTACAGTTTTTATGTACTTCATCAATTCAGTCAATTATTACGTTTGTTAATTATATATTTTTGTAACAGTGAATCACATGAAAAAACACAATTACTGTATATGTGCTAGCACACTACACTAGATATGTTGTTTTTTTAACAGCACTTTACACTTCGAGTTAAAAATGGAGCACATGGAGGCTTGTGGTGGCTCAATAGCTTTAACAGACGGCAAGATCCAACTCAAGTGCTGAAAAAATGTCACCAACTCAGGTGTAAGCCCTTCCGTGAGAATCCTAAATCCAAAGAGGACTGTTTCATTTATGTTAGGTAGATTGCCCAGAGGGGGCTGGTCAGGCGGTCTCGTGGTCTGGAATCCCTACAGATTTTATTTTTTCTCCAGCCGTCTGGAGTTTTTTTTTGTTTTTTCTGTCCCCCCTGGCCATTGGACCTTACTCTTATTCGATGTTAATGTTGATTTATTTTTTTTTCTTATTGTGTCTTTTATTTTTCTATTCTTTATTATGTAAAGAACTTTGAGCTACTGTTTGTATGAAAATGTGCTATAGAAGTAAATGTTGTTGTTGTTGTATCAGTGGTTGAGTGTCTGTGACAAATTGTTGTCCTATTTTCTTAAACATAACATTTTTGGAGGATCTGTACAGACTTTTTTCAAAACATGACAGGATCTAATCAGTAATATTTTAAAATAAGTTCATAAAGCACAGAGAATTTATTAACTTAGGTATGTTTACAAACCTTAAATTTCACACCGTTGGGCTTGCTCTCTCTCTCAGGGGTGGGGATCGATCTGTTCTTAACTTAATTCTTTTTTTTGTAAAAACTTGATTGCTATGTATGGATTGTAATAAAATTAATAAAAAATATATATATAAAAAAAACACATAACATTTTTGAAAGGATACCCAATAAAATAGTACCGAAAAATTAGCAAACAAAAAATAACTACTAATATAAAATGATCAATGCTAGCATAAAATTAGTATTAATTTTCCTGTATAAAAGAAGAAAAGTAATGGAAATAATCCCCATCTGGCTAATAATATGTTTTAAAGTTCTATAAATAAATAAGAAATTGGGAAATAACTGATTCATTATAAAACAGGAATACAAAAGGTAGCAGTTATGTTAGATTTTAATTTCAGTCTGAAGATACAGAGAAGCAAATGCGGCTCCTTGGGATAAACCATTAAGTACGGTCAGTGTGTTGTAAACCATACAGTTTGTGATCAGCACAGCGCAGACAGTAATCCTGCCCTATCCTCGTTATTAGCAGCCAGTTTGGTCCTTGTCACCAGCCTGGTGGTTCCAATCTTCTACTCACAGATCAACTGCAGTTCCTTTTCTAAACCCGTCCTGTGTTTGCTTATATCAGTTGGGTCAACTGTGTCTTTCATGTGTAATTCATTTGTTTAAACACCATTTGATTGCAGGTTGATAACATTGTGTTTTTACAATAATAGTCTGCAAATAATATTGTTCAATCAATTCTGCCTTCTATATGTTTGCATGATTACTTTTCCTAATTATTTCTTTCCATGGAAGAGGAAATCTACAAAACACACAAAGTTCAAGCAGCCACTCTCAAAGTAAAATTGAAACAGTAAACTAATTCACAGTTGAAGTTTTTCTCCATTTTAAGGTCGATAAGTTTGCAAATTCACCACTGCTTTTCATTTCAGAACTTTGTATACAGTGTGACTTGTTCAAGATATCTGAACAAAAATTGAACTGTCTTAAGAAATTTTCTTAAAGAATAAGCACTTTGCATTCAAAGACAGCATTTTTAAACTAAAATGATCTCCGTCCACACTAAAATGACTCAAAATTATTTTTGTGCCAGTCCATCACAGATTGAACATACTTACATGCATTGTACAACAGTGACAATTTAATAACACCAATTTACCTAATCTTCATGTTTTTGGACTTCACCTGTGAACCCTGATCTCCTTACTTAGACAGCAGCTAAACCATTTATGGGTTTTTACTTTGGGCAGAGGTAATTTGTTGTTTTCTTTATCAGAAAAGAATGGCAATGATCATGCACATGGGGTATCTTATAATCTTCTTAGTAGTACTGTAATTAACATAACCCTCTCAGACCTATTTAATTCATCTCCGGGTGATGAAAGGCAATTATTTACTATTCTAATAGCATTAGGTGCAAGGTAAGAACTAGCCCTAATAAGGTCAACTGTCCATCACACACAAATGAGGCCAATTTAAAAGTCGCTAATTAATCTAACCTGTACATCTTTGGGGATGTGGAGAAAACCCACACAAATTGGGAAAACATGTATACTTCACACAGATAATAACCAGATATATGATCAAACCCAGGATACCTGGTCTGTCAGGTAGCAACACTAACCACTGTGCCACCATGCATTGTACTTCATATTTTCTGAATCTTTACAGCTCTCATCAAAAATTATTTGTTACCAGTAACAACACGAATACACTTGACTTGATCATTCCTAATTTTTATCCTGCTTTCTCTGTACGTTTATCATTCATTTGCTCAGAGGTTGGCACGTTTGCTGCTTCCTGAGCAGCCCTTCTTTTCTCCACCCTAGCGGCCCACTTCTTCTCTTCTTTCATCAGCATCTTTTCATGTTAAAACTGATTAAGTCAAAGTTTGTGTTGCATTTTTCTTTAATTTTTCACTTAAGCTGGCACTTAAGTCTTCAATCTGCCTCAAGAATGATTTATGATACGAAGAGGTAGGGGAAATGACGGCGAAGGTGGTAGGGAATGAGAACGGCGCCCGTATGCATGCGCCGCACGGTCGCCGTGCTGGCAACTGCCGAGAGTTGATTCTACAATAACATAAAATAAAAATAAAATAACCTTGGAGGTCAATAGTAGATGTAGACATCATGTAGTATATGTGTACCAAATTTCAGGTCAATAGGTCAAATGGTTTGCGAGCTACAGGCGTTTTAAAATCCTGGACAGACAAATGATCAGCCACGGTAGTGTTTTATATATACAGATTTAATGGAGTTCCAAACATAGTGAAAGGGTGTGAGCTTTCCAAAGTGAGTCACAAAGCAGGCTAGTCAGGACCCTTACTGGTCTACCCAGATATAGCCTTACTGAAAGGGAGACAGTCCCCAACGTCTGCTTGCTGGCTTCTGCCCAAGCAGGCCCATAGTGAAGAGCTGGCTTTTAAAGTTCAAAATTTAAGGAAAGTCCCAAAAATATACCAGTATGTCTTAAAACAAAGTAAAAACCATAAACTCTTTATGAATAAGCATTCAGCTTTTATTGAGCAGGGTGTTTTTAATGAAGCTGTTGTTGGGACATAGAGAAAAGGTCAAAGATGAGGAGATTGTTAGCACAGACGACAAAACCAAGATGGTAGGCAAAGCTCAAGTTCAAAATGCTCAAGAACAGGGTCATAATTAAAAGTGCCCCCAAAGAATATGTTTTGAGCACAAAGTCATGTTAGAGTTTATCTGTGAACTCGGGTAGTGAAACGACTTAAGCAGACAAGGCTGCATGAAAACCTAAGTCAAGTGTTCAGAATACTCATGAGTATCAGTAAAGCTAATCTAGGAGAATTCTTTCAGGTAAAGGGATACTCCATCCAAAGACAATATTTTTTTACATGTTACTTGCCCCATTCAGTTTATAGGGAGGGCAGAAAAGAAAATTTTATCTCATGTTTTATGGAGATAGGGCACAAAAAAGTTTCTGATAGAATTGGACCCAAGAATGAGCAAAGTTGGACAAAAGCAAACAACATCAAACACATCCGTGAAAAAAAATCTCACATTATTAATGTCATTTAATCTACATGTCAAGTCATCCAGTTGTATGGTCACAATGTGCAAAATGTGTGTACTTTTCACTAAGATATTGTTACATAAATAACTCCAGAAAATGGAAGTAATCAACAAACAGGAAGCCTCTTCACATGAGGTCCTACTTTTGAACCGAAGACAGGACTCTTAAGGGACAGAGGCAGAAATCACATGGTAGGAAGAATGTACAAATCACTGGTGATGGGAAAATACCTCTAATTTCATTTTTTTTCTCTTTTCAGAACTCTGTTGTTTATGAACTTTTTGCAATATTTCATCATTCAGGAGGCTACAGAGGGGGTCATTACACAGCTGATGTCAGATTACACGAGACAGAAGACTGGTACAGCTTTGACGATTCTTGTGTGGTAAGCCATATTCCTGTCACATAAACTGAATGCACTCTAAATGCATTGCAGTTGAAGCAGTCTGAACTGTTGACATTGAGTTTTATTTTTAATAACTATACTACTTACACATTTTTTAATAGATTAGGGATAATATAGTAAATTTGATGTCATTAAAATAAAGTTTATTAACCTTTAGCTAGGACAGGGTGACTAAATCACTATCAGGTGATCACAAATTTTTGAACAATATAAAAAACCAAAGTGGGTGCTGCTTTGTAAATCACTCTTTACACTCACTTCCTGTCCTTGTAAGACAGACGTGCAAACAAAATCATTCTACATTTTTAGTTGGACGGTTGAAGACAATCTAGATGCTTTCAAATAAGACCCTGTGACAACTGTACCAACAATTCAGCAATTACAGTCTGCTCTCTCAACCTTGACTCGTGAAAATGTCAGTTTTTATTTCCAGTCATATTTCATGTTATGTGCAGTGTCAATGAAATAGATAAATGAAGATATTATTTAAAAAATTCATAAAGAGTCAGGCAACAGACATATATTTGATGAAACATAGAATTATTTTGCTCACATATCATTGTGGTTTTTTTTGTTACATTTCACAATACATTTATGGTGAGCCATCCAGCAATAACACTACCAGTGTGTTACTGGAGCCTCACCACTCATGCCACCTGCTTTAGAGACAGCTTCAAACCCAGTGGCCATAAGACTGCTGAACTCTCAATAAACTGATCCTACCTGCCCTGCACTGCTATGTGCTGTACCCACCTGCTGGTTTATGTGTAACTGTACTGAGTGTTACTTTTTAAAACTGTTAATTTATTTATTTATTTATTTGTTTATTTATTTACCTGCTGTTACTCTTATTTACTGTATATATTTATACATCATTGCAACTGTGACACACAAATTTCACTATGCTTCTGTAGTGTACATGACAATGAAGATCTCTAACCTAATCTATTCATTATCATATTGATGTATTAATTTTGTCTAAAGTATTACTCTATCCATTATGCTCTTTATGCTATTAACAGATAAATAATTAACTTTTTATACTATGCTTAAGCACCCAGCCTTCAGTAGACTGCCTGGACCCAGTGTGGGAATTCTGGAAATGGCCAACTTGAATTTCAAAAGTATAAAAGACTGTACAACTGTTTAACATATGTTTTTTTTTTCAGTACTTACAGAATAATAAGAAAACCAAACATAAGCAAAGGTAAACATGTTTTCTCCTTTAAGCATATATTTAAAAGTTGTGTAATACCTTTTTCATGTGGAGCATTGTTTTTCCAACCACTGATCTATTGAAATTGTTTTGCCGGTCAGTGGAATGTCAGGCATCTCAATTATATAAATGCTCTTATTACCGACTGCCAGTCCACGAAGCGATGTCTGTGAAATGTTGCCTATCCATGGAGCATGTCCCATATTAAAAGCAGATGAAACACGCTCTAATATGTTGAGTTGAACTCCTAGAGACCCCAACCGCACAGTGATCATGAGCCGCTGTAAACTCCGCCAGTCCCTGAGCATGTAATATAATAAAAAACGGTCTACTTTACAAAAAGGTGGAAAACCACTGCAAAGTGAAAGGAAATCTAATCTATTATTAGAAAATTACTATTAAAATGGGTTTTACTTTACAACTTTTCTGTTTTTTAAAATGCAAGACTTAATAATTTGCATGGGTATGGGCTTTTTAATTGTTGTACTGGTAAAAGAAAAAGCTTTGTGCATTTGTTTACCAGCTAACAGGTTACAGCACTTCTTCTTCTCCTCTTCTTTAGAGCTCATTCCAGAGATTGGTTTGTGGCAACTCTCTTCTCGTTTTTCCCACCTTCCTTTTCATTTCTTGGTAGTCCCTGTATTCTACATCTTTCATTGTTTGCATTTGCTGCAACATATCGCAAATGTGGTCTTCTTCTGCCTCTCTTCTCATTCACCTGTCCTCCACTTATCAATTTTAGGATCCCTTCATGCCTTAATAGGTGGCACTTGTCTTTGAACTATAGTTTTCAATAATCTGTGCCTTTAACCTAGTCTTAGTAAAACTTCTGCATTAGTTATTTTATCAGCCCAGTTAATTTTCAACATACACTGGTAGCACCACAGCTCAAATTAATTTAGTCTCTTTTCCTCATGATCTCCTAAGGTCCATGTCTTGCAGCCATATAAAACTACACTCCAGACAAAGGTTTTTAGGAGCCTTTTTCTGATTTGAAGACTTATTTTGAGACATCAAGAACTTTATCCTTTTGTTGAAGGCCACTTTTGCTTGATTAATTCTGCTTATTACTTCAACTTTACTTTGCTCATCCCTCATAATCCTACTTTGCAGATAAAAAAATGAATCTATTTGTTCAAGATATTCATTACCAAATCAGTCTGAACTTTGGCTTGTTAGTTCTTATTCTGTTCCATTACCTTTGTTTTGACTTTATTTATTCTCATATCTTACTCCCATCATTTAATTCATTTTTTCCAACATATATTTGAGGTCTTCATTATTTTCAGTTAAAATAGCAATATCGTCCGCAAATCTGAACATTATTCTATTCTTTCACCCTGCACTATTACTACCATTTTTACTTGTTCTCTAACTTCTTTCAAAGCTTCTTCTATATACATGTTGAACACAATGGGTGATAGTGCACATCCTTGACTAAATCCTTTCCAGATTTTTGTCTCCTCTTGTTGCTTCTGGCCATATAAAACTGCTCTCTCGTTCGTATATAGATTCCATACCAGTCTACACTCTCTATAGCTAATTCCACCTTTTTTTCATAACCTCAAACATTTTGTCGCACTTAATGTTGTCAAAGGCCTTTTCTATAATTATAAATGCTATGTATGTTCTCATTTTCCACTCCATCCATTTTTCTATTCTCATTCTTAGAGCTAATATTGCTTCCCTGGTACCTCAATTCCTTCTAATTCCAAACTGAGCATCTGAGAGCATTGCTTCAGCTTTTTGTTCTATGCACTGAAGAACAATATTAATAATTATTTTGGATGCACGTGTCACTAAGCATAATGTTCGCATTTTATTGCACCTGCTTTCTTAGGTATGGGTAAGATGATATTTTTTTCAAAATCAGCAGGGGGATTTCCATGCTCATACTGTATATCATGCAGACCAGTTTATAGAGCCTGTTCTTTGTCTTTATTCCTCCTGCTTTAAAAAGCTCAGCCAGAATGTACTCCCAGTATGTCAATTTACATTCTTTTCATTTCTTGTTTCAAACTTTCCCAAAACAGAGCAAACATTCCACGTAGCTATCCTTCTTACTTGTTTTTTATTACTTTTTGTCATCTCTTTGATAGTTCCCACCTGGAGATCCAACTGGGGGACTATTTTACCTCCAGAATGGTTTTTCAAAATGCTTTCTATCATGAACTGCTGTTATTTGGGACACCAAGCAGGTCTTTAATGGAGTGGTTTCCTGTTTCCTCCTTCTCCATCCTACACCATTGGCCATAATGGCTCTTCTGCCTTCAGGGGTAGTTTCCCAACCCAAGGACAACAGGGTGCCCTACCTCTGCTTGCTGATCCACCCTTCAAGGAGGTCATTGGCACTTGGTAGAGGGGATCTCCTTATCCCAGGCGATACTCAGTTCCTTTGTTTGTTAGCCTTTGTGACACAAATGTTGCCCCCTCTCTTCCACAGGGCGATGAACGTCAGGATTTTCCTTTCATAAGTCCAGGATAATGTGGCATTTCCTGAACTCTCCAGTACTTTGAGCACAAGTAGCTCCAAATCATTTAGCAGAAATAAGGACAGTGTCTGCCATCGGACTCATGATAGAATGTATCATGTGCAGTGGACAAGAAGACTCTGTGTATATGTGGCAAGGGAACCATATAGAATATTTAGTTAATTAATATAGTAGTCTTCCACAAGACTACCAATTTACTACCAATGCAAGTATATACATATAGACATCTATAACAGAATGAATTATTAAACCTAAATGTAACTCAAGGGTTAACTAAATGTAGCTTAAAAGTTAAGCATGTGAGGTCTCTGCCTCGTCTTAGAGAAGCAACCAACGAAATTTTCCAAGGATAGAATGAGATAAATGAGTAACAAACACCCCTCCAGAAAGCAGGGATAAATTGACAGGAAAGCTCAAACATCCCTGTTATGGATCAGTAATAAGATCAATAGGACAATCCGCAAAACACCTTAAAAACAGCAACAATGCAACTGCTTGATTTCCAATTTATTTGCTACCTGAGAATGTCTCACCCCTATTTCTCAAACCCTCCTGATTTAAAAGATGTGGATTCCTGTCACTTAAACATATACCTTTGCCAAGACTCCTCCTACACACTCATCTCTCCCCATCCAGACTGTGAAGTGCTCCCAGATCACTTGCCTGTAAAGAGCTCTCTGCATCCTGTTACAATATTTTCTTGCTGAGTCGGTGGGCATTGAGTCATTTATAACATTATGGACAAGATTTATGCGGAAGGATTACACATGCCATTATGGTGATGCCTTTGCCCCTGTAACTGTACCCTTGTACTCTATGGAATATGCTCTTCTACAGACATGATTATATCAGTTGGCTTAATTTTTCTGTTTCTATTTGTGTTTTCTGTCTTTGATTTTTTTTTTATACACCTGATCAGTTTATAAATTTGATAACTGTGTTATGGTCATGCTTGTTGTACAAAAATCCTTGTGAGAAGCATTCTATGAATGACACTGAATAAAAGAAGGATTGACAAAATGATTGATTTATTTACTGGTCAACTGATTGATTATCTCTTGAATGAGGGTCATTCAGGTACGCCTGACAACAGAAACAGTAAAAAGTGACTTTGATCCCTTGCTGTTCAGCTTTGCAGCCCTCCCTGTGATTTTCATTGCATATCAAAAAATGAATGACTACTTGGATCTTAGAATAGTTTATTCTTTACTACGATTGTGAAATTGATCTCTATTGCTCTATGACTGATAACTTGTACACATTGTTCTGTATATAACTTGTGCATCTTAACTCTGATTTTATTTAATTTCCATCAGATCTCACACTGCCTATGTCCTAATGTACAGAAGAGGTGACACAGGTTGGTGAATTGACATTTTAATTGTACTAGCATGACCATCAGTAGTAAAATTAAAAAAAAAAACTTTCCCAGTGCTGTTTTTGTTACGGTATATAATAGTAGATTTTTAAATATTTGTAATGCATGCTATTGTATTTGACAATCTGAATTTTAATTTGAATTTGAACACAGAATGATAGTTAAAGGCAAACACTAGCTCCACCTGAGGACACTACCTTCCCCTGCCACGCTGAACTGAATTAGCTAGTCAGAACATGGATAGACATTGCTGCCAAGCTTTACTGTCATTGTGTAATACAGCAACACATAAATCAACTGCATTGGTGACTTGTGGTTATTCAATTCAATTTTTTCATATTATGTTCTTTATTTCTTTATTCATAAGCCCAGAGCACTTGTACAAGTCTCCAGCTGTAATGCAATGGCAGAAACAATTAAACCATGCATACTGTATATTACATACATAAGTAAATGTTTGGTTCTTTAACTGAAACAATAAATCTCATAAAATAAAGGAACAAAATGTTGGATTGAATGCCTAGATCATCAAATATTACAGTTACAGTACACTGATAAATGACTCAGTGAGTACAGCCTACTGGCCAAGTCATTTGAATTTAAACCATTTCAAGTAATTCTTCTGACACATATTGTGACCCCAAAGAAGTCACTTAACCTCTGCCAGTATTGTAAAATATATATATATATATATATATATATATATATATATATATATATATATATATATATATGTATATGTGTGTATGTTACATAGTTTACTGTCAAATAATGCAAAGAGTATGCAACACATGTTTCGCCCTTATTTGGGCTCATCAGGCGTACACATTACACATCACTCACCCCCATTAGGATCAAACCTCAGACGTCAGCGGCAAAGCCTCTTTACGTTGCGCCACCACATGTGGTTCATTTATTTGACAGCCTGGAGATCGGGGTAATTACATACATAGCATTCATAGTCTGAATCACAATCTGATTGTATGGGTGGTTACTTACCAGGTAACATATGTGCTTGGTCTGCCAGTCTGCTGAGCTTTCAAAGTAGCAACTTCCTTTTAATATATGATATGCCTTATGGAAACAGTAGTATTTCAGCAGTGACATTAACCTTATTGGATTAACAGAAAATATGCAATATCCATCATAACAAAATTAGACAGGCACCCCAACAGAGATATGACATCAATACTTAGTTGAGCCTCTAGACGCTGTCCTCCTATAGCCTCTGATGAGTGTCTGGATTCTGGATGGCGGTATTTCTGACCAATTCTTCCATACCAAATCTCTCCAGTTCAGTTCAATTTGATGGACAGCCTGCTTCAAACCATCCCATAGATTTTCGATGATATTCAAGTCAGGGGACTGTGACGGCCATTCCAGAACATTGTACTTCTCCCTCTGCATGAACGCCCTGAACTGGCCACACAGCCCCACAGCATGATGGAACCTCCACTAAATTTGACAGCAGGTAGCAGGTGTTTTTCTTGGACTGCGGTGTTCTCCTTCTGCCATGCAAAGTGCTTTTTGTTCTGACCAAATAACTCCATTTTTGTCTCATCAGTCCAAAGCACTTTGTTCCAAAATGAATCTGCTTGTCTAAATGTGCATTTGATACAACAAGCGACTCTGTTTGTGGCATGAGTGCAGAAAAGGCTTCTTTCTCATCACCCTGCCATACAGATGTTCTTTGTGTAAATTGTGCTGAATTGTAGAATGATGTCCAGATACACCATCTGCAGCGAGATGTTCTTGCAGGTCTTTGGAGGTGATCTGTGGGTTGTCTGTAGCCATTCTCACAATCCTGCCTCTGCATGTGCCGCTCCTGTATTTTTCTTGGCCTGCCAGACCTGCTGAGTTTAACATCAACTGTGCCTGTGGCCTTCCATTTCCTGATTCCATTCCTTACAGTTGAAACTGACAGTTTAAACCTCTGAGATGACTTTTTGTAGCCTTCCCCTAAACCAGGAGACTCAACAATCTTTGTTTTCAGATCTTTGGAGAGTTGCTTTGAGGATCCCATGCTGTCTGTCACTCTTCAGAGGAGAGTCAAAGGGAAGGAAGCACAACTTGCAATTGACCACCTTAAATACCTTTTCTCGTGATTGGACACACCTGTCTATGAAGTTCAAGGCTTAACGAGCTCATCCAACCAATTTGGTGTTGCAAGTAATCAGCATTGAGCAGTGACATGCATTCAAATCAGTAGTAATCAAGGGGACCCACATTTCTGCACAGCCAGTTTTTCACATTTGATTTAATTTCATACAAATAAATACTGGATTACTAAAAATCTTTTTTCGGAAAACACCCCAGTACTCATTTCCTAGGAAATGAAAGACATACCACTGTATATATATATATATATATATATATATATATATATATATATATATATATATATATATATATATATATATATATATATATATATATATATATATATATATATACTGTATAGTGATGGATGGTTGGGACATTATTTGCCCTGGGATGCTGGAGGGCAGCCTTTCTGGATTGCTGCAGCACCACGCATTACCGTAAGGTATGCTGGGAGTTGGAGTTTGGAACATCCCTGTTGGGTTCTTTGGGCACTGCTAGGCTGTCTTCTTCCCATCAGGTGAGAATGCTGCCTCCACGAGCCTCTAATTTTAGTGTTATGGACAAGCAGACATGTTTTTTGTGTGTTGGTGTTGGCACTGCTGTGTAGGGTTGGCCACAGAAAATTATTTTTAAATCAAATATTCAAATATGTCAAAGATAAATCCTTGCACAAGGCCATCACCAGTACTGAACCTATTGGAGCAAAGACTCCCTGTAATAAAACTGTCTGACAGTTTAGATAAGCACAACACAAGAGTCATAGAGCCATCCATCCAAAACCCGCTTATCCAGTGCAGGGTTGCAGGGAAGATGGAGCCTATCTAAGCAAGCATAGGGCTCAAGGCAGGAACAATCTCTGCAAAGGGTGCCAGCCTAATTCAGGGTGCACAGTCACACACACATACACACACACACAAGAGACAATTTTGTGTCACCAATCCACCTAACCTACATGTCTCTGGACTGTGAGCGGAAATTGAAACACCAGTAGGATATCCACACAGATATGGGGAGACTCCACCCTGGTCCCCTCTGTGCGATTGTGCTCTTCCCAAACCAATCAGTGGTGGCTTAATGTCTTTAAGCAACAATATTTATTAATATGGCAAATTTTCACAAAGAACTATAGCTCAAAATGCTTCACAAGAAGTAAAAGAAATAATTAAAATTGCAAAATAAGTAAATGAATAAAAATAGTCAAATACAGTACATTACAAATAAATAAAGTAAATATGGAATAGTCCCTAACGGAATTAAGCATAAAGGACACAATGGGCTTGTTGTGCTACACACACAAATTCAGTACCAGACGTGCCACGATCCCAGATGAACGGATTGTCAACACCGGAATGTTTCTCCTGTGGTCATTTGACACACTAAGTTAGGCCCCCGAGGGTCTAATAGAAATAAGGATGTAGAGGCACATATGTAATGAAACATTAAGATCTTTTCCTAAACTCACAAAATGTCACTTTTAGGTTGAATGCTGTCAAACAGCTGTTGTGAAAAATATGCACTGCTTTTTTTCTCATAAATGTGTAACATGGATCTTTCTTCCCACCATTCGGCCTATATTCTCTTCTCCCGGTGCTGTGGTTGAAGTATACTTCTAGGGCACTAAGAATGCCCATCTGCTCATTCTTAAGTATGCTAGGATAGCCTCTTTTTTCCATTTCATTCTCCAATGCCCTTGATAAGCTCATCCTGTGCCACCATAGTGATACCATTGTCCCTACCGGTCCATTTTAGTTTGCAAATATTTATTTGACTTTAGCAAATGATAATGAGCCAAAAACCACTCTGTGAAATTATTCGCAAAGTCTAGTTGCTTATGTTTTTTCAGGATATTTGATATCTGACAAAACACGTTTTTCAGAAATTCTACAGACGGAAGACATACCAATTGATGAGAGCTCAGGGATTACAAACAATTCCCAGAACTCCAAAAAGAAGGTAACAGTATATATACATTATAAATCATTGCCTGGCAATGTATGCATACAGTACTGAATTTCTGCGTAGGTTTTTAAATTAAACCTTAACAAGTGATAAGCATATGAATACATATCCAGAACTAAGCTAGTTAATGACAAATAGCTGTAACTTTAAGATGAAACATTTAATAAAGCATGGGAATGAAGGACAGTGATAATGATAATTTGACCTGTTTATTTTAAATGCATTGATAAAGTCTGAGAATAAAGCTGTGCTTTACTATTATGCATATGTTCTTCACTGCCCACTTTCATTTTCGCCCAGACCCGAAAGAAATGCATTGATTTGTGATCACACTTACAGTCATATGAAAAAGTTTGGGAACCCCTCTTAATTCTTTGAGTTTTTGTTCCTCATTGGCTGAGCTTTCAAAGTAGCAACTTCCTTTTAATATCTGACATGCCTTATGGAAACAGTAGGATTTCAGCAGTGACATTAAGTTTACTGGATTAACAGAAAATATGCGTCATAACAAAATTAGACAGGTGCATAAATGTGGGCAGAGATATGACATCAATACTTAGTTGAGCCTCCTTTTGGCCTCTAGACGCTGTCCTCCTATAGCCTCTGATGAGTGTCTGGAGTCTGGATGGAGGTATTTCTGACCATTCTTCATACAAAACCTCTCCAGTTCAGTTAAATTTGATGGCTGCCGAGCATGGACAGCCTGCTTCAAATCATCCCATAGATTTTCCATAACATTCAAGTCAGGGGACTGTGACAGCCATTCCAGAACATTGTACTTCTCCCTCTGCATGAATGCCTTTGTTGATTTCCAACTGTGTTTTGGGTCATTGTCTTGTTGGAATATCCAACCCCTGCTTAAGTAACTTCAAATATTTGACTGATGCTTGAACATTATCCTGAGGAATTTGTTGATATTGGGTTGAATTCATCCGACCCTCGACTTTGACAAGGGTCCCAGTCCCTGAACTAGCCACACAGCCCCATAGCATGATGGAGCCTCCACTAAATCTGACAGCAGGTAGCAGGTGTTTTTCTTAGAATGCGGTGTTCTTCTTCCACCATGCAAAGTGCTTTTTGTTAGGACCAAATAACTCCATTGTTGTCTCATCAATCCAAAGCACTTTGTTCCCAAATGAATCTGGCTTGTCTAAATGAGCATTGGCATACAACAAGCGACTCTGTTTGTGGCGTGAGTGCAGAAAGGGCTTCTTTCTCATCACCCTGCCATACAGATGTTCTTTGTGTAAATTACATTGAATTGTAGAATGCTGTACAGATACACCATCTGCAGCGAGATGTTCTTGCAGGTCTTTGGAGGTGATCTGTGGTTGTCTGTAACCATTCTCACAATCCTGCCTCTGCATATGCCGCTCCTGTATTTTTCTTGGCCTGCCAGACCTGAGTTGGTTTAACAGCAACTGTGCCTGTGGCCTTCCATTTCCTGATTCCATTCCTTACACTTGAAACTGACAGTTTAAACCTCTGAGATGGCTTTTTGTAGCCTTCCCCTAAACCAGGAGACTCAACAATCTTTGTTTTCAGATCTTTTGAGAGTTGCTGTGAGGATCCCATGCTGTCTGTCACTCTTCAGAGGAGAGTCAAAGGGAAGGAAGCACAACTTGTAATTGACCACCTTAAATACCTTTGACCACTCATGATTGGACACTCCTGTCTTTGAAGTTCAAGGCTTAATGAGCTCATCCAACCAAGCAATCAGCATTGAGCAGTGACAGGCATTCAAATCAGCCCACATTTGTGCACAGCCAGTTTTTCACATTTGATTTCATTTCATACAACTAAATACTGCGTCACTAAAAATCTTTGTTCAGAAAACACCGCAGTGCTCCGATGTTTCTAGGAAATGAAAGACATACCACTGTGATCTTTTGTGTTGAAAGTCGAGTCAATTATTATGCAGGCTGAGAGGGGGTCCCAAACTTTTTCATATGACTGTACTTAATACATTTGGTATCTGATGACAACTAGAGTCTGTGTTGGAAGCATTGGCCATAATGCAAGAAAAAAAGCTTGGCTGAAGACAATTCTAAAAGAACTTGCAGATTACATGAATTGATTGATAGAAATTAATTCAGATTGAGTGTATGCTGCAAAGGGCCAGAATCACCTCAAGGTTTAGTTTCTGTGTAGTTTCTAGTAATACATTTTATTTATATAGCACCTTTCCAATGCTCAGAAATTCTGAAAGAACAACATTGTATAATCAACATTGGATACAAATCTTCTTCTTCTTCTTTCGGCTGCTCCGGTTATGGGTTGCCACAGCGGATCATCTTCTTCCATATCTTTCTGCCCTCTGCATCTTGTTCTGTCACACCCATCACCTTCATGTCCCCTCTCACCACATCCATAAACCTTCTCTTAGGCCTTCCTCTTTTCCTCTTCCCTGGCAGATCTATCCTTAGCATCCTTCTCCCAATAAGCCCAGCATCTCTCCTCTGCACATGTCCAAACCAACGCAATCTCGCCTCTCTGACTTTGTCTCCCAACCGTCCAACTTGAGCTGATCCTCTAATGTACTCATTTCTAATCCTATCCATCCTTGTCACACCCAGTGGAAATCTTAGCATCTTTAACTCTGCTACCTCCAGTTCTGTCTCCTGCTTTCTGGTCAGTTCCACCATCTACAACCCATATAACATAGCTGGTCTCACTACCATCCTGTAGACTTTCCCTTTCACTCTTGCTGATATTCGTCTGTCACAAATCACTCCTGACACTCTTCTCCACCCATTCCTCCCTGCCTACACTGTCTTCTTCACTTCTCTTCCACAATCCTCATTACTCTGTACTGTTGATTTCAAGTATTTAAACTCATCCACCTTCGCCAGCTCTACTCCCCTCATCATCACCATTCCACTTACCTCCCTCTCATTCACACACATGTATTCTGTCTTGGTGGTCCTACTGACCTTCATGCCTTTCTTCTCTAGAGCATATCTCGACCTCTCCAGGGTCTCCTCAACCTGCTCCCTACTATCGCTACAGATCACAATGTCATCAGCAAACATCACAGTTTACGGGGACTCCTGTCTAATCTCGTCTGTCAGCCTGTCCATCACCATTGCAAATAAGAAAGGGCTCAGAGCCGATCCCTGATGTAATCCCACCTCCTACCGCAGACCTCACCCCTGTCACACTTCCCTCGTACATATCCTGTACAACTCTTACGTACTTCTCTGCCACTCCCGACTTCCTCATACAATACCACAGCTCCTCTCAGTCACCCTGTCATTTGCTTTCTCCAGGTCCACAAAGACGCAATGCAACTCCTTCTGTCCTTCTCTAAACTTCTCTATCAACATCCTCAGAGCAAACATGACATCTGTGGTGCTCTTTCTTAGCATGAAACCACACTGCGGCTCACTAATCATCACCTCACTTCTTAACTGAGTTTCCACTACTCTTTCCCATAACTTCATGCTGTGGCTCATCACTTTTATCCCCCTGTAGTTACTGCAGTCTTATTCTTTATTTCCCCTTATTCTTAAATATCGGCACCAGTACATTTCTTCTCCACTCCTCAGGCATCCTCTCACTTTCTAAGATTCCATTAAACAATCTGGTTAAAAACTCCACTGCCATCTCTCCTAAACACCTCCATGCTTCCACAGGTATGTCATCTGGACTATCGGCCTTTCCATTCTTCATCCTCTTCATAGCTGTCCTTACTTCCTCCTTGCTAATTCGTTGCACTTCCTGATTCACTATCTCCACATCATCCAACCTCTTCTCTCTCTCGTTCTCTTCATTCTTCAGCCTCTCACAGTACTCTTTCCATCATCTCAGCACACTCTCCTCACTTGTGAGTTTGTTTCCATCTTTATCCTTTATTGCCCTAACCTGCTGCTCATCTTTCCCAGCTCAGCCCCTCTCTGTAGCCCACCGGTCCTTTTCTCCCTCCTTAGTGTCCAACCTCTCATACAACTCATCATACGCCTTTTCTTTAGCCTTCGCCACCTCTCTCTTCACCTTGTGCCTTATCTCCTTGTACTCTTGTCTACTTTCTGCATCTCTCTGACTATCCCACTTCTTCTTTGCCATCCTCTTCCTCTGTATACTCGCCTGTATTTTGTCATTCCACCACCAGGTTTCCTTTTCCTCCTTACTCTTTCCAGATGTCACTTCAAGCACCCTTCTTGCTGTCACCCTTACTACATCTGCTGTAGTTGCCCAGCTGTCTGGTGACTCTTCATTGCCACCCAGTGCCTGTCTCACCTCCACCCTAAACTCAACCTTGCAGTCTTCCTTTTTCATCTTTCACCATTTGATCCTTGGCTCTGCCCTCACTCTCTTCTTCTTCTTGATCTCCAACGTCATCCTACAGACCACCATCCTATGCTGCTTAACTACACTTTCCCCTGCCACCACTTTGCAGTCTTCGATCTCCTTCAGATCAACTCTTCTGCATAGGATGTCATCTACCTGTGTGCATCTTCCTCCACTCTTGTACGTCACCCTGTGTTCCTCCCTATTCTTAAAATATGTATTCACCACAGCCATGTCCATCCTTTTGGCAAAATCCACCATCCTCTGACTTTTTTCATCCCTCTCCTTGACACCATACCTACCCATCACCTCCTCATCTCCACTGTTTCCTTCACCAACATGTCCATTGAAATCCGCTCCAATCACCACTTTCTGTCCATCACTTCATCCAACTCACTCCAGAAATCTTCTTTCTCACCCATTGCACACCCAACTTGCGGGGCATATGCACTAACAACATTCATCATCACACCTCCAATTTCCAGCTTCATAATCATCACTCTGTCTGACACTCTTTTCGCCTCCAGAACATTCTTGACATACTGTTCCTTCAGAATAACACCTACCCCACTTTTCCTCCCATCCACACCATGACAATTTGAATCCACCTCTGATCCCCCTGGCCTTACTCTCCTCTTTCACGCACAATATATCAACCTTCCTTCTCTCCATCATATCTGCTAACTCTCTCCCCTTACCAGTCATACTGCCAACATTCAAAGTTTCTACCCTCAGTTCCACTCTACTTTCCTCCTCTCCTCCTGCCTCCGGGCGCATCTCCCACCTCTTCTTCTCTTTCTTCTTTGGCCAACAGTAGCCCAATTTCCAATCCAATTTCAACATTGGATATAATTGTACCCACATAAAACATTAAACAAATATAAGTACAGGATGTACAAAGCTTTGAAGTAGAATAAAAGACAATGAACCAGCATAAAATACAAAAATACAAATACTACGATTAAACTGTGACCAAATTATGTAATTTGTAGTAGAAACATAAATCTTCTTGAGCACCTGGATGGAGAAGGTCAGCTGAAAGCAGGCTCAGAATGTCAGGATCAGTTAAATGCCTTCCTGAAAAAAAGAGTTTTAAGTTGTTTTTTAAAAGAATGAATTGAGTCGGCTGATCTCATTCATTTTGAGAGGCTGTTCCAAAGTCTGGGTGCTATACAGCTAAAAATTCTGTCACCCATAGAGTGCAGGTTAGTTTGGGGCATGTCGAGAGATCTTAGTGGTCTCACAGGAGCAGACTGGTGAAGGAGGTCACTGATGTAATCCGCTGCAAAGTCATGTAAAGCTTTACAAGTCAGTAATAGCAGTAGATTGATGTACCGTGTTAGCCATGATGGGTCTAATGAGAAGTGAAGTAAAATGAAACCTTTTGTTGGATAACTGAACAGATTACAATATGTAAACTTTTCAGGCAGCTCAGGCCCTTTCTTCCCTGTTTTTATATATACACTAGGAAAGAGACAGCATTCGAAAACCTTTAAATGGATCATCTCCAATGTTACAAATTAACAGACCTCTCTAGCCTAAGTTCCATTTAGCAGCAGAGGAGAACAATGTATATTCAAGATCTTTTAATAAGATAACTGTCCAACAAAGACTTTACATCACAGGGTGAACCCTGGAGACACTGGAAGTAGTTGTGGAAAAAAGGATACTGGCAAAATTGAATGCCATCTTGAAAAATCTCCTCCATGCCCTCCATGAGGTGCTGTCTTGGAGCACTTTTAACCACAGGCTCATTCCACCACTGTGTGCTAAGAAGCACTTCTGGAGGTCTTTTCTTCCCACTACTATCAGGCAATTCAATGCTGCTTTTTTACATACTCCAAGTTCTTTTTGAAATATCTTCACAATATATATTTATTGATTGATTGGCAGTATGATTTGTCTGTATGTTTGTTTTTATATTTCTGCTTCTATATGATCTGAATTCCCCATGGGATTAAATAATGTTTATCTAAGCTTAGCTAATCTAATCAAATAATTTATACTTCTCGTGATACAGATGGCTCTATTAATTTTTCTCCTTTTGTTTATCTTTTCAGAAGACAGAAAGCCCACCGTTCACGCAAGGAAATAATGGCGACATTGAACATGAAAGGAAGAAAAGGTACATCTTATGATTTCTCTTCCACTTAGGGATAGGGAAGAGCACAGCACTCTTCTATCTCACCTTCAAGGGCCTTGGTTGAATTTTCCACAATTCACTGCCTCCTTTCTAAGAAGCCCATCGTAGTCCTGAAATGTAATTTGTTCAAATCTGTCCAATGCATAGTCTGTGGGAGACATGCAAGCAGAAATGTCATTGCATTATGCAAAACAAAATCTGAATGTGAAATTGAAAATGGTTAGAATAGCCCCTTATGCCTCCCCTTTGTCTTTTGGGTGGACTTCAAACCCAGAAGCTTTGAGTTAAAATCCTACTACTGGCACTGTGTGATCCTGAGAAAGTTACTTTACCTGCTTTTGCTCCAATAGGAATAAACAAAACAAATGGAACCAGTTGTATATCAACTGGTGTAAGTTGCCTTTAAAGGAATCAGCCAAATCATATGTAACATTTCAGCTTTAAAAAGCCTCTTTGGGCTAAGCATGATTGCCATATATTGGTTTCTTGGTTGATGGACACCTGCTGGTAAGCACTTGTTTTCCAGGGTATAATACCTGTAACTGCTTTGCAAGAGACGTTCAGTTTGTTTTAGTAATAGCCATCAAGGCAAATTGTAAGGTTCACAGTGTGTGTGTGTGTTGTTTGGAGACTAGGACCTATTGTAGCAGCAATGGCTGCAAGCACAAGTAGATTCCATGTCTATGGACCCCTGAACCTGACAAGACATCAGGCACCCCCTCCACCAATTTCTGCTGGCAGCCAGAACCAACCTACAATTACTTTGAATGAAAGTACTTTATTCAACCAGAAGCTGATGGACTGTTTTTGTATTTATAGGTCATCAAAAATCATCTAACAATTTCATGATACTAGCTGATTAGATAGCATATACTTATGTTATTGTGGGTTTACTAGAACTTAATAGGTTCTTTATTTTTTGGTCTACTATCACACACTTAGTTACTCACATGCACACACACACATAGACCCTCTCAATTCAAAAAGCATTGATTATGAGTAGTGTGTGTCACCCCTCAGTACTTGGTGGAATTTAGCATTAAAAACACTCAGTTGTGCTTAGATGTGACCTAGACCTGAAGCCTATCTTGCTCCCCAAGGAAAACCTAGAGCCTCATGTATAATGCCTTATACTAAAACAGACAAAACTAGAAATGTGCATACACACAAAAAAGATTAAGCAAAGTTCTATGCTCTTCTCCTTTATAAGTCCCAATCAACATGAATTGCACAAGCCTACAGCTCCACCCTGACTCCTCCAAGAATCTCGCCTGTTTGAATATGCAAATCAATATAAATAGCCCCTTCCATTCAATGTTTTGTTAAAAGACAATGGTAAAAGCACATGTAAAAAATAAGAATTTCTGAAAATGTGAAATGGAGGTCCAACTCAGTGAAGTGGAGACAAAGAAAAATGTACCATTTGGTTGCTTAAGCAGTGGCATAAACAACAAAAGGAAATTGATGGAGTGTCACAGCATGGCAGAGGCACTCAAAAGTTCAAGATCAGAAAGTCACACAGTGCCCAAAATAAAAAGAAGTGGTCAGATATCAAAGCGAAAGGGAAAATGTGAGTCGTAGCCACCATCTGAGTGTCAACACCACTGGAGGATGTACTGGAATTCCAGGGCTCACACCGTTTGAGCAGCAAGCTGTTGCAGTTACATGTACTGGCAAGCCACTTATACTGTATATCATGCCACAACATTAATGAGACGTATTTTCGCATCACAGATCATTTTCACATTAATAGAGTGGAAATGCTTTATATATATATATATATATATATATATATATATATATATATATATATATATATATATATATATATATGTTTGGTTTTTCAGATACACACTTTTAAGATTTATTTTTTCCCTTGAATTGTTGCTATTTCATCAGTTTCACTTTTATTTCAGAACTTTTGTAAAAACAATATTTGGAATCTTCCAAGTCCCAACATGCTGAATCTTTTAAATGAGGTCTGTGTGATGTGTGTTTAATGACTTTGTACCCGTAATTCAGGATAGGTTTCTCTGTTTGGAATTTCAGCACAGACAAAACGATCTACGTCATCAGCAGTTAATAATTTTTTTTGCAAAGTAAGCAATAAATGCACGTGAGGTAAAACACGTTTTTGAAATTCTCTGACTTAAACTTCAAATCCTTGCAATATTTACATACTTCTGACATATCTCCTGTGTCCATATATTTGATCTCTATTCGCCTTTTAGTTATTTCTCTGAGTAATAAATTCTCTTTTTTTGCACTAATGCGATGTTTACTTTTTTTGACACTGTCGTTTTATTCTGCTTTCATAATCTGTATCTTGCTCTGCAAGTGTTTTGTGGCTACGTTTTTTTTTATTCTCTTTTGAATTCCAGTTTCCATTATATCTAACCTGCTCTGCATGTGTTTGGCCCCTTTGCTTTGTAACCAATTTATGACGTTTTACTTTGTTTTCTACTCTTTGTCTTTTATTTCTGACCTCGCTTTGTCCTGCTTTTTTTTCAATGACACCTGGTCCATGGTGATTATTTTCCCTTTTTCAAATAATAATTTCCGTTTGTTTGTGCTACTGCAATCTTTACTTGCTTTTTTTTATACTTTCTAATTTTCCTACTTTCATATTCTTTAACTTTCTCCACATTTGTATCGCGTCTTTTTTTAACCTTTCGAATTCCACTGCTCTCATAATCTGCTCTTGATGTGTATAGCGCCGACGTTTGTGAACATGTTTATGAAGTTCTACTTTGTCTTTTACTCTGTCTTTTAATTCTGAGCCCGATTGGACCTGCTTTCTTTCAGTTCCACTTGTTACGGGCTGATAATTACTTTCCTTATTTTCTGAATTTGCACCTTGACTATTTTTCCTTTTTTGTTTTTTTTCTTTCCAACGCTTTTGAGTCTCTTTTCTCCACGCTGCTTTCTTCTTCGCTTAGTCGACGTTTTGTTTAAAATGTATTGTCCTTATATGCTTTATATGCGCTGAGACCCAGGATCTGTGTGTGCTCAAATCCTTCACAAGACTGAATGTTTTGCTGCCCTGTTGTCTTATTTGATTCTGATTGCAAGTAGGGCGTGTCTTGTAAGAATCTCATGTTCTACATCATCGTGAGACGGTCCTGGGTCAATCTCTTGGCACAATGTTTCATGTTTAAGGTCCTTGCAGGTCTTTTACCTGTCTTCCGTGATCTTAACGTTAAGATCACGTCTCGACGCCCTACTGCTTCTTTTCGAGGATTTTTTTTATAATATATATATATATATATATATATATATATATATATATATATATATATATATATATATATATACAGTATATATATATATATATTGTGAACCTCACTCGACACAGACAGGCAGACACGTCAATGTCACCCACAAACACTGGTTTATTTTTCATTATTCTTTTATATAACTCTGCTCACCAACCCCAATACTCCTTAGTCCAGGCCACTCCAATGCCTTCTCTTTTCTTCTTTTCCTTTTCTCTCTCTCTTTCTTTCTTTTCTTTTCTTTTCTTCCCACCGCCTCCTTCCTCCTCCAGACGTTGCCACTCTTCCACCCGACTCTTGTCAACGACTGGAGGGAGGCGTGCCCTTTTATAGGAACCCGGATGGGCTCCAGCTGCTCCCCGGCAATCTCCCGCGGACACACCCCCGTGTGGCGGAAATGCCGGCTGCGCACCCGAAGCCGTCCGGCGTCCCTGTCAGCCCCCGGCACTTCCTGGTGTGGCGGAAGTGCCGGGCTCCGAATAAACAGGCACTGGGGCCGCCTGGCGGTGGCCACGGGTCCCTACAGGGCTGGGCTTCCAAGCCCTGTACCCGAGGCCCCCTGCATAACCAGGACGGCCGCCCCCACTCGGTCTGGAGGAGGCACTCGCCTCCTCCGGTCCTCCAGCGCCCTGCCAGGCTCCAGCCCCAGCCAAGGACCGTACGGGATAAACCGGCATTGGGGCTCCGCCTGGCGGTGACCACGAGGCCCCTACAGGGTAGGGCTTCCATGCCCTCGACCCGCGGCCCCAAAGAACCAGGACGGACGCCCCTCACGGTCTGGAGGAGGCACAAGCCCTCCTCACATCCTCCTGGGCGGCCCCGGACGGGCTCCAGCCCCGGCCGGGGACCACAGTGCCCCACCGCTAGCGAGGACACGTGGGTCCGAACGGCACAACCCGAAAGGGCAGCACGTCCCCGGTGAGGGTCCTACTATGTCCCCAGGGCCCAACACGGCACCCTGGGACATCCGTCTTCGGCACCCCCTCCGGCGCAAACGTGCCCCCATGGTCTGCGCCGCTCTCGCCCCCGCTGTTCCCCGCAGCCGGGACACTATTGGCCTCCCGGCGTGGAGCTCTCCCGCGGAGCGGCCCGTTTCAGGAGGGCAGGTCCCTGACGACGTCGTCCCCAGCGCTCGTCGGGGCTTCGTGCCTGTGGAAAAAGGAAAAAGAGGGCCAGAAGCACTGCCAGGACACTCACCCCGAGTGCCCTGCCGGTCTCCCGTACCGCAGTGCTCCCGCCCCTTCCGACAGCCCCTGACTTGCCTGCTGAAGTCCTCCGTCGCAGGTTCCATGCCCGTCCGCTCGTTGTGCGCGGCACCGCTCTCGCAGGCAGCCCGCCCAGCCGCCCAGGGGATCTCCTCTGCCCGCACAGAGGACGACCTTGCCTATCGGGGAAATCGGCACTCACCCCTCGATTCCCCTTTTTATTTTGGGACGCTATAACGGCTTGAGTCTGCCTATGGAAAGGTACAGACCCTGTCGGTTTGCGTCCCTATAGAGCGACGGAGACTGTTGCAGGGTTGGGGTATCGGGGCTAGGACCCAGGGCACTCATCAGCCCGTGTCCTGCTAACCCTTTCGCTTTCACTCTCCCCTTGCATACAGAATTCACCGACGCCTGCAGTGTCGGACAGCCCCCTACTTGATACCGTTCATTCGGATCACGGCCGAGTTCGGTGGGCTTTCCTTTATGCTGTATGGAGTCGATTCCACTTACCGCCTCCGCGGTACCAGTCCGTCCAAAGATTTCAGCGTCGCGCCTTTCTGACGTCACTGACGCGCCCGCCGTCTCCTTCAGACTTAGCAGTTCAGCCTGGATGGCACCTAGCACCTGCAACATTGACAAGCACAGAAAGTCAGTTGACGATTGACCTACCTGCTTGTCAGTCTTCGCCGCCTGCTTCCTGTGAGGCTTCTCCAGCCCAATCGGGTCTCTCCTTGGCACGAGATGGACGTTCCCTGGTCCCGCCTCTATACAATCATTGGCGGGCACACAAGACACCCCGCCCAATCCTGCCCTGCCTCAGGGAAGAATTTCCGTCCGGCCATCTTGGCTCCTCTCCTCCTGGTGCGACGCCATTCCGCTCTTCGTTGCAGTGCCTTCTCCATGGCAGATTCTTTCGCCGTCGTGGTGACCACAAAGCGCCGCGGATCGGCGGCGATTGCTCCGCTTGGACCCGGAAGCTCCTGCCTGCTAAACGCGAGTTCTGATGTGCCTCCCGGCCGACCGTCGGCAAGCAGGGACCTTACGCCCCGGATTCCTTCTGACGAGGCACCCGCCCGGCATGGACTTCACATACGCCACGCCGCCCCGGACGCCTTCATGGGCAGCAGCCACACAGGAGACCGCTGTACCCCTGCAACGCCCACTGAAGTTTTGCCGCACCAGGTAGGCATCCGATCGCATTCCGTGGCGATCTGGGGAATTTCGCGTCTTCGGGAGCCGTGAGCACCGCACCCTCAAACCGGTGCGGGGTTGCCTGCTGCCCGGCCGCTCACAAAATTTTATTTTGGGGTCCCCGCCTTGGCACAGACAGAGGGCCCCACGCTGGCGCCATTGTGAACCTCGCCCCGGACACAGACAGGCAGACACGTCAATGTCACCCACAAACACTGGTTTATTTTTCATTATTCTTTTATATAACTCTGCTCACCAACCCCAATACTCCTTAGTCCAGGCCACTCCAATGCCTTCTCTTTTCTTCTTTTCCTTTTTCTCTCTCTCTCTTTCTTTCTTTTCTTTCTTTTCTTCCCACCGCCTCCTTCCTCCTCCAGACGCTGCCACTCTTCCACCCGACTCTTGTCAGCGACTGGAGGGAGGCGGCTCCTTTATAGGAACCCGATGGGCTCCAGCTGCTCCCGGCAATCTCCCGCGGACACACCCCGTGTGGCGGAAATGCCGGCTGCGCACCGGAAGCCGCCCGGCGTCCCCTGTCAGCTTCCCCCGCACTTCCTGGTGTGGCGAAGTGCCGGGCTCCGGAATAAACAGGCACTGGGCGCCGCCTGGCGGTGGCCACGGGTCCCTACAGGGCTGGGCTTCCAAGCCCTGTACCTGAGGCCCTGCATAACCAGGACGGCCGCCCCACTCGGTCTGGAGGAGGCACTCGCCTCCTCGGGTCCTCCAAAGCGCCCGCCAGGCTCCAGTGGGATGCAAAAGTTTGGGCAACCTTGTTAATAGTCATTATTTTCCTGTATAAATCGTTGGTTGTTACGATAAAAAATGTCAGTTAAATATATCATATAGGAGACACACACGGTGATATTTGAGAAGTGAAATGAAGTTTATTGGATTTACAGAAAATGTGCAATAATTGTTCAAACAAAATCAGGCAGGTGCATAAATTTGGGCACCACAAAAAAGAAATGAAATCGATATTTAGTAGATCCGCCTTTTGCAGATATATATATACATATACAGTCATATGAAAAAGTTTGGGAACCCCTCTTAATTCTTTGGGCTTTTGTTTCTCATTGGCTGAGCTTTCAAAGTAGCAACTTCCTTTTAATATCTGACATGCTTTATGGAAACAGTAGGATTTCAGTAGTGACATTAAGTTTGTTGGATTAACAAAAAATATGCAACATGCATCATAACAAAATTAAACAGGCACATAAATGTGGGCACCCCAACAGAGATATGACATCAATACTTAGTTGAGCCTCCTTTTTCAAATCTAACATCCTCTAGACGCTTCCTATAGCCTTTGATGAGAGTCTGGATTCTGGATGGAGGTATTTTTGACCAATTCTTCCATACAAAGTCTCTCCAGTTCAGTTCAATTTGATGGACAGCCTGCTTCAAATCATCCCATAGACATTCGATGATATTCAAGTCAGGGGACTGTGACGACCATTCCAGAACATTGTACTTCTCCCTCTGCATGAACGCCTTTGTAGATTTCCAACTGTGTTTTGAGTCATTGTCTTGTTGGAATATCCAACCCCTGCTTAAGTAACTTCAACTTAGTGACTGATGCCTGAACATTATCCTGAAGAATTTGTTGATATTGGGTTGAATTCATCTGACCCTTGACTTTAACAAGTGTCCCAGTACCTGAACTGGCCACACAGCCCCACAGCATGATGGGACCTCCACCAAATCTGACAGGAGGTCGCAGGTGTTTTTCTTGGAATGCCGTGTTCTTCTTCCGCCATGCAAAGCGCTTTTTGTTCTGACTAAATAACTCCATTTCTGTCTCATCAGTTCAAAGCACTTTGTTCCAAAATGACTCTGGCTTGTCTAAATGAGCATTTGATACAACAAGCGACTCTGTTTGTGATGTGAGTGCAAAAAGGTCTTCTTTCTCATCACCCTGCCATACAGATGTTCTTTGTGCAAATTGCACTGAATTGTAGAACGATGTACAGATACTTCATCTGCAGCGAGATGTTCTTGCAGGTCTTTGGAGGTGATCTGTGGTTGTCTGTCACCATTCTCACAATCCTGCTCATATGACGCTCCTGTATTTCTCTTGGCCTGCCAGACCTGCTGGGTTGGTTTAACAGCAACTGTGCCTGTGGCCTTCCATTTCCTGATTCCATTCCTTACACTTGAAACTGACAGTTTAAACCTCTGAGATGACTTTTTGTAGCCTTCCCCTAAACCAGGAGACTCAACAATCTTTGTTTTCAGATCTTTGGAGAGTTGCTTTGAGGATCCCATGCTGTCTGTCGCTCTTCAGAGGAGAGTCAAAGGGAAGGAAGCACAACTTGCAATTTTTTCACTTTAAATACCTTTGACCACTCATGATGGACACTCCTGTCTATGAAGGTCAAGGCTTAATGAGCTCATCCAACCAAGTAATCAGCATTGAGCAGCGACAGGCATTCAAATCAGCACAGTGACAAGGGGACCCACATTTTTGCACAGCCAGTTTTTCACATTTGATTTAATTTTATACAACTAAATACTGCTTCTTTGTTCAGAAAACACCGCAGTACTCAGATGTTCCTAGGAAATGAAATACATACCACTGTTATCTTTTGTGTTGAAAGGAGAGTCAATTATTATGCAGTCTGAGAGGGGTTCCCATACTTTTTCATATGACTGTATATATATCTATACTAATAAAAGGCAAAGCCCTCACTCACTCACTCACTCATCACTAATTCTCCAACTTCCCGTGTGGGTGGAAGGCTGAAATTTGGCAGGTTCATTCCTTACAGCTTCCTTACAAAAGTTGGGCAGGTTTTATATCGAAATTCTACGTGTAATGGTCATAACTGGAAGCAGTTTTCTCCATTTACTGTAATGGAGATGAGCTTCAACACCGTGGGGGCGGAGTTTCGTGTGACATCATCACGCCTCCCACGTAATCATGCAGTACATAGAAAACCAGGAAGACCTCAAAAAAGCGCTGAAGAAAACATGCATTATATAATTGAGAAGGCAGCGAAACAATAAGAAGAAGCGAAAGTGACATATACAACCATATTCATGAGTTCTGCTACTGAAACAAAGCACGATGTAAACCTACACTTTAAATTAAGTTCATAGACAGGCTGCGCTGGCGTTTGTAATTTAGTGCCTGCCCATATAAGGCCGTCCGTCAGCGCAATCCAATAGCAAACTGCCACTAAATATTCACGGGTGAAGGACTGTGCTTATGGAGAGAAAGATGAGATGGTCAGGGTGGTGTTTGACACAAACTCAGCGAAACTGCGAGAGAAAGTTTTAAGTGCCAGGACTAAGGTAACATTAAATACAGCCATGGACATAGCACGAGATGGCACCAGCACAGCTGGGAACCTTCGATGCATGTACACGAGCGGCTCACGGAACTGACGAGTGCACAGATAAAAGCAACAGTTCCAAAGAGCTGAACAAAACCGAATTACACAATTGAAAAGGCAGCAAAAATATGAAGCGCCTGATACATATAAGCATATTCATAAATCCAACTACTGCGGAAACAAAGCACACGTTGGAAAAAGTCAATGTCCCGCTAAAGGAAGACAGTGTAAAAAACCCGTGCATGCAGTGTGTCAGGTCTCAGATAAAGAAGAAGACGAGCTGTTTATTGATGCAGTAAGAAACGAATCGATGAATGAAACCTGTCATCTTTACAACGATTGACAAACACGGAATGTAACTTGAACACAACACATCCTACAAATACGAACCTGATTGAAAGAAATAATGATAATCAAATCCTTGATGACAGCAACACTCAGTAACACTCACAAAACAAATACTGTATATTGACAGTCATGTTACGCTATTTTTAAAATGTTCCCTTTTCTTTTCTAGCTTTTTAACACACTACTTCTCGCTGCGATACGCTGGGTATATATATATATGTATATATATATATCCCGATCTACATACTCGAATAATGGATACTTTATTCGCCATCAATGATTGTTTTGGTAAAGCCATACTCAGTGTATTCATTAGATGAACGGTAAAAAGTAAGAGCGAGGGAGGATGACTTATTGAGGCATGCAGGCTGTAGTCGCGCCAACTCTATCTGAATTGCGCGATCACATTTGAAAAATATATCTTTTCAAGTTCTATTTAGTCCATATGTGTCAAACTCAAGGGCAGCGCGCCACATCCAGCCCGGCGCGTAATTATATCCGCCCCGAGATCATTTTATATACTGTATTATTGTTATTAAAGCCCGGTATATGAAGCGCTGGTAACACAATAAACTACAGATCCCATAATGCAGCGCTTCAGCTGCCTTGCAACACTTACGCGTTAATCAAGTCTACCTTATGATGCTGCAAGTTATTGCGGTTAGCTCACACGATGCTGAAGAGAAAAGTTGATTCTGAAAATAGAGCCTTTAAAACCGATGGGAGGCTGAGTATATGTTTACTGAACCCGTGTGTCTCATTTGTGGAGCTAATGTGGCTGTAATTACAGAATTTAATCTAAGACGGCACTATGAGACAAAACATCAGGGTAACCTGAATGCAATGCAGAAGATACAGAAAGCAGCATAATTAAATAAGAATCTGACACTTCAGCGGACGCTTTAACCGTGCACAATCACAAAGTGATTTCAAGTGAAGCTGCTTTTATGGGAGACACAAATGCACCAGTGCACCTTGCCCCACTTTCCCTGTTGCCAAGTAATGTTAAACCAAGTCGTCACTACGGTGTTCCCAAATACGCACTTTGCTGATAAACTGAGCGCACTGAGTTTGCACGGCGCTTTGGTGACTTTGAAGAACAAAAAGTCCGTCTACATGCGGCTCGAACCTTGTGCATGTTTGGTAGCACATATCTGTGTGAGAAGCTCTTCTCAGTGATAAAGACTAACAAAACAGCACACAGGAGTCGCCTCACTGATGAGCACCTGCAATCCATCCTGAGAATCTCCACAACACAGAACCTCACACCAAACAGAAACGAACCTGTGGCCAAAAAGATGCCAGGCGCCCAGCTCTAAAATGACATATGAGCAAAGACAACTGAATGATTTGATTTGTTATTGCTGAAAGGAACACATTTTATTTATATTTCCAGGTTTTGTTATGCAGCATGTTCATATTTGAATTTGTATAATTTTGACAGGATATATTTTTATGGAGAGCAAAATCTTTTGGGATATTTAAAATCTAAGTTTATTTTTATATAAAATTACATAAGAGTAAAGAAATTTGAATGTTTGTTCTTTTAACGCTTACTTTATTTCTAACTTGTATAATTTAGACAGGATATATTTTTATGGAGAGCAAAATATTATAAGTTGTTTAAGGTTTGAGTTGATTTATTCACTAATAATATTCCTGTCTGTTTTTACCATTCCTACCAAAGATATTTCTGTCGACTAAATAAAAATTCCTTCTATTTAAAATTTAAATAGAACTTGAACAAATACGATAGTTCATAATATCCACGCAGACTTGCACGTAAGAGCGGTGTCATCCGTTTTAACAAGCAGCGTATTGCACTGATACGAAATAGCTGTGTGTGTATATATGTAGATATGTATGTATATGTATATATATGTTTATATATGTGTGTGTGTATGTATGTATGTATGTGTGTATGTATTTATGTGTGTGTGTATATGTATGTGTATATATGTAGATATATATGACAACAACACTCATCACTCATAACAGTGACAAAACAATTACATTGACAATCATGTTACGTTATTTTCAAAATGTTTCCTTTTCTTTTTCATTGCTTCTTTAACACACTACTTCTCCGCTGCGAAGCGCGGGTATTTTGCTAGTATATGTATATAAGCAAATTCATTCTCTGAAAGCATCTTTATAGCAATGTGCATGCAGTCGATCCCTCTGATTACATTTGGAAAACTGGACATGGCTGCAAATTGTGCTTTGACATTTGCCTGTTCAACTACAGCGTAAGGAAATCATGTATCTGGATGACAAGCAGATAATACCATCCTATACAGCTGGCATGGCGCAACTCAGTGCTGACTGAGAAATACCTGATCAGTCAGCAATCCATCACTAAAACAATTGCACAAACTGAGATTTTCCTTGCTAAATTCAAATGAATGATCTGGCTCTTGATTTTGTTATTCGACAATACACACAAAGCTGTAATTGCTGGTGCTCATAAGCTACACTCTAAATACTTAGTGCTATACTAACAATGGGGGTTATTGAGTACTGCTGGAAGCTACAAACAATAATATTAAAGCCATTAACATTATTATGGCTTAACGTTCAAAATCAACCAACCAAATCTAGTCAATACCTAAAACCAGGCTTAAATACATCAGTTGACCTACCTTAGAAGGCTTCTGTCTTGCTTTTCTCCAAATGTATTACCAGTATCATCAAAGTCCAAGGTATTAGCCTGTTTACTGTCTGTGACTGTTCTAGACAATGACTTCATACATTTAGTTGGTGTAATTTCCTTGGAACCTCTGGGCATGAATAGGTGCAAGGAATGAACAGTCCCTAGATGGGGCATCAGTGTTCACAGGGCATGCTGGCACACTCACAAAGGGAGAATCTGTAATTGACATTTAAACTAACATATACATAATTAGATGGGAGGAGAATCAGCGTAATTGAGGAAAACCAGTGTAGGCATGAACTGAGCGTGAAAACTCCATACAAACAGTGATTGGCCCAGAAACCTGCACCCCACAGGGGAATCATGGAATCAAATGAGGAATCATTTTCTAAGTGTAAGCCTAGTAGGAGCACAGTATAAAAACAATGAATATAACCTTTAATATGTTGTTGTGTATTCCACAGGTTTTGGCAATTGACTGTTACTTAAATATGTAATACGTATGTTGTCTTATTGCTGTTAGATCTGACTGCAGGATTTGATACAGTTCATCATGGTGTCCTTATTGCCCATTTTGAGCAGTGTCTGGGTATTCAAGGGACTGTTTTGAAGTGGTTCAGGTCATACCTCACAGACAGAAGCTTTTCAGTCAGCTTGGGCAATCGTTCCTCTTCTTTGGCCCCTCTCACCTGTTGAGTCCCTCAAGGATCTATTCTAGGGCCTACTCTTTTTTCATGGTGCATGTTTAAAAAACACAATTATAACCTTCCATTGCTACGCAGATGATACACAGATATATTTTGCATTGAAACAGATCAAAACAAGTTCTCTTAAACCTTTATTGGAAAGTCTAGAAGACATTAAAACATGGATGTCACTAAATTTTATTAGTCTAAATGACAAAAAACAGAGATTGTGTGTTTTGGGCATTCTGATCATACTTGTGCTACAGATATTAACTTAAACCCTTAGACAATCAACTGTACAACTTTTGCAAAAAATCTTGGTGTGATTTGTGATCTTCTTCTTTCTGCTCCTCCCCTTAGGGGTTGCGACCGCATATTATCTTTCTCCATATCTTCCTCTCCTCTACATCTTGCTGTGTCACTCCCATCACCTTCATGTCCTCTCTCACCACATCCATAAACTTTCTCTTAGGCCTTCCTCTTCCCCTTCTGTCTGGTAGCTCTATCCTTGACATCCTTTTCCCAATATACCCAGCATCTCTCCTCTTCACATATCCAAACCAACACAATCTCGCCTCTCTGACTTTGTCTCCCAATCATCCAACCTGAGCTGACTGTCTAATGCCCTCATTTCTAATCCTGTCCAACCTCATCACACTCAATGCAAATGTTTAACTGCCATCTCCAGCTCTGTTACCTGTTTCTGTTCAGTGCCACCATCCCGAACACAATATAACATAGCTGATCTCACTACCAACTTGTAGACCTTCCCTTTCACTCATGCTGATACCTGTCTGTCACAAATCACTCCTGACATTCTTCTCCACCCATTCCACCCTGCCTGCACTCTCTTCTTCACTTCTCTTCCACACTCCCCATTACTCTGTACTGTTGTTCTCAAGTATTTAAACTCATCCACCTTCGCCAACTCCACTCCCTCATCCTCACCATTCCACTGACCTCCCTCTCATTCACACACATGTATTCTGTCTTGTTCCTACTGACCTTCATTCCTCTCCTCTCATATTTCTACCTCTCCAGGGTCTCCTCAACCTGCTCCCTACTATCACTACAGATTACAATGTCATCAGCAAACATCATAGTCCACGGGGACTCCTGTCTAATCTCGTCTGTCAGCCTGTCCATCACCATTGCAAATAAGAAAGGGCTCAGAGTCGATCCCTGATGTAATCCTACCTCCGTCACTCTCACCGCAGACCTAACCACTGTCATACTCCCCTTGTACATATCGTTTACAATTCTTACGTACTTCTCTGCCACTCCCAACTTCCTCATACAATACCACAGCTCTTCTCATTCACCCTGTCATTTGCTTTCTTCAGGTCCACAAAGACACAATGCAACTCCTTCTGGCCTTCTCTCTACTTCTCCATCAACATCCTCAGAGCAAACATCACATCTGTGGTGCTCTTTCCTGGCATGAAACCATCCTGCTGCTCACTGATCATCACCTCCCTTCTTCCACTACTCTTTCCCATAATTTCATGCTGTGGCTCACCATTTTATCCCCCTGTAGTTACTACAGCTCTGCACACCCCTCTTCCTCTTAAAAATCTGCACCAGTACACTTCTTCTCCACTCCTCAGGCATCCTCTCACTTTCCCAGATTCCATTAATCAATCTAGTTAAAACTCCACTGCCATCTCTCCTAAACACCTCCATGCTTCCATAGGTATGTCATGTGGACCAACGACCTTTCCATTTTTCATCCTCTTCATCACTGTCCTTACTTCCTCCTTGCTAATCTGTTGCACTTCCTGATTCATTATCTCCACATCATCCAACCTTCTCTCTCTCATTCTCTTCATTAATCAGCCTCTCAAAGTACTCTTTCCACCTGCTGAACACACTCCCCTTGCTTGTGAGTACGTTTCCATCTTTATCCTTTATCACCCTAACCTGCTGTACATCTTTCCCAGCTCGGCCTCTCTCTGTAGCCCCAAAGTCCCTTTCTCTCTCCTTAATGTCCAACCTCTCATACAACTCATCATACACCTTTTTCTTTAGCCTTCAACACCTCTCTCTTCACCTTGCGTCGTATCGCCTTGTACTCTTGTCTACTTTCTGCATCTCTCTGACTATCCCACTTCTTTGCCATCCTCTGCCCCTGTATATTCTCCTGTATTTGCCCATTTCACCATCAGGTTTCCTTTTCCTCTTTCCTCATTCCAGATGTCACGCCAAGAACTTTTCTTGCTCTCACCCTTACTACTTCTGCTGTAGTTGCCCAGCTGTCTGGTGACTCTTCACTGCCACCCTGTGCCTGTCTCACCTCCTCCATGAATTCAGCCTTGCACTCTTCCTTTTTCAGCTTCCACCATTTGATCCTTGGCTCTGTCCTGACTCTCCTCCTCTTCTAGATCTCCAGCATCATCCTACAGACTACCACCATCCTATGCTGCCTAAGTATGTTTTCCCGTGCCACCACTTTCCAGTGTCTAATCTCCTACAGACAGATCTCCAATCTACCGGTCTGCATCATATGCATACAACAATACAGATTGGTTATTGATAATGCCCTCAAATGTACTAAACAAATGAAGTCCATTGTTAAAGCTTGTTTCTTTCAGCTCAGGGTAAAGGCTAAGGTCGAGCTCTTTCTTTCTGTAGATGATTTTGAAACACTAATTCATGAGTTTTTCTCTTCTCAGCTTGACTATTCTAACTTTTACATTGGAGTTAATCAGTCATCCCTTGTCTATCTTCTGCTTGTCCAGAATGCTGCTGCTAGGCTTCTATGGCCATGGTTATACTTAACACTACATAACACATGCTGCTACGCAAACAGTGTACCGTCTATACTTGCGTGCAATGATCTGGAGGATTCCACCTGGTTTCAGTGCGAGAAAACAACGTCCAATTTCACTGTGTTGTGAGTTGAGGGAAGAAAAATGTTAAAAATAGAAAATTATTTGCATTCTGGTGGTACTGCAAAAAAAAAAGACAGCAACAGTGTCACACAAGGTCGAGACAGTATGTGATACCTTTAAATATATTGCGTCATTACAATGGGGAATATGCAACGCTTGGAATGCCTATGCAAAAGAAATGGATGAAGAAAAGTGCAATGAAAACATTTGCATGTCAGCATTTAAGTTTGATGATTTGCTTCACTGCATCTAACCATTAATCAAACATCGAAGCATGCAAAACTGAACTTGTTGGAGCTGCAAGCCTGCAGTCACGTGTTCATAGTAAACAATGATGCTGACGTCACATACCAAAACTTGAACACACACACACCATTCATACTTTTAGTGGTACTGCAACTCACGCACGAGTCACATTACTTTCTGACAACGTGCTCTGAGGGAGCATCAAAAAAACATTGGTAACGTGTGACAGCCATTATGCGTGCATTACATGCTCTGAGCTTGAAGTTTAAACTGGCCCTAACATGCACGTGAAAACAGAATTACATCACATCAGTCTTAGATTCTCTTCAATGACTTCCTGTTCGCTACAGGATTGATTTTCAAATTTTCCTGTTTGTTCTGAAGTCCCTGAATGGTCTACTGTCCTTCATGGTCACTGTGGTCCAGTGACAAGAACTTATTGGTTGTGCCAAATGCTAGGCTTAAGCATAGAGGGGGCCATGCTTTTGCAGTAGCTGCTCCTGAGCTTTGGAAAAGTCTACCTTTTTACATTAGGTCAGCACTAACTTTGGTCACTGTTAAATCCCGCCTGAAAGCCCATCTTTTTGACTTAGCTTTCCAAACTTGTATGTGAGTATGTTTTTTTTCACTTGACTTGATTTAACAATATACAGTCATATGAAAAAGTTTGGGAACCCCTCTTAATTCTTTGGATTTTTGTTTATCATTGGCTGAGCTTTCAAAATAGCAACTTCCTTTTAATATACGACATGCCTTATGGACACAGTAGGATTTCAGCAGTGATATTAAGTTTATTGGATTTACAGAAAATATGCAATATGCATCATAACAAAATTAGACAGGTGCATAAATGTGGGCACCCAACAGAGATATGACATCAATACTTAGCTGAGCCTCCTTTTGCTCCTTTGACCCTCTAGACGCTGTCCTCCTATAGCCTGTGATGAGTGTCTGGAGTCTGCATGGAGGTATTTCTGACCATTCTACCTTACAAAGTCCCTCCAGTTCAGTTCAATTTGATGGACAGCCTTCTTCAAATCATCCCATAGACTGTCGATGATATTCAAGTCAGGGGACTGTGACAGCCATTCCAGAACATTGGACTTCTCGCTCTGCATGAATGCCTTTGTAGATTTTGAACTGTATTTTGGGTCATTGTCTTGTTGGAATATTCAACCCCTGCTTAAGTAACTTCAACTTTGTGAAAGATGCTTGAACATTATCCTGAAGAATTTGTTGATATTGGGTTGAATTCATGTGACCCTCGACTTTAACAAGGGCCCCTGTCCCTGAACTGGCCACACAGCCCCACAGCATGATGGGACCTCCATGAAATCTGACAGGAGGTAGCAGGTGTTTTTCTTCAAATGCGGTGTTCTTCTTCTGCCATGCAAAGCTCTTTTTGTTTTGAACAAATAACTCCATTGTTGTCTCCTCAGTCCAAAGCACTTTGTTCCCAAATGAATCTGTCTTGTCTAAATGAGCATTTGATACAACAAGCGACTCTGTTTGTGGCGTCAGTGCAGAAAGGGCTTCTTTCTCATCGCCCTGCCATACAGATGTTCTTTGTGAAAATTGTGCTGAATTGTGGAACGATGTACAGATACACCGTCTGCAGCGAGATGTTCTTGCAGATCTTTGGAGGTGATCTGTGTTGTCTTTAGCCATTCTCACAATCCTGCTCGTGTGCCGCTCCTTTATTTTTCTTGGCCTGCCAGACCTGAGGTTGGTTTAACAGTAACTGTGCCTGTGGCCTTCCATTTCCTGATTCCATTCCTTACAGTTGAAACTGACACTTTAGACCTCTGAGATGGCTTTTTGTAGCCTTCCCCTAAACCAGGAGACTCAACAATCTTTGTTTTCACATCTTTGGAGAGTCGCTTTGAGGATCCCATGCTGTCTGTCACTCTTCAGAGGAGAGTCAAAGGGAAGGAAGCACAACTTGCCATTGCCCACCTTAAATACCTTTTACCAGTCGTGATTGGACACACCTGTCTATGAAGTTCAAGGTTTAACGAGCTCATCCAACCAAGTAATCAGCATTGAGCAGTGACAGGCATTCAGATCAGCACAATGACAAGGGGACCCACATTTGTGCACAGCCAGTTCTTCATATTTGATTTCATTTCATAAAACTAAATACTGCGTCACTAAAAATCTTTTTTCGGAAAACACCGCAGTACTCAGGTGTTCTTAGGAAATGAAAAACATACCACTGTTATATTTTTTGTTGAAAGGAGAATAAATTATTATGCAAGCTGAGAGGGGGTCCCAAACTTTTTCATATGACTGTAAGTATCTGACTGCAGAATGGCTGACTGCTCTGATATATTATGCCAAGATCATGTTTCATTTGACTGTTTTCCTTTTCTTATGCTAGGGCAAATGTAAAAGTTGCTGGATTTCAGGAAGGTATGAGATCACAACAAAGTCCAGAAACTGAAGACTTTTCAAGCTCACCAAGTACTTCCAGTTACTCTCTTAAATCCATCAATCATGACATCCATGAAGTACACCAGGACACTGCTTTAAGAAATGTTGGGACTGACAGAAAAGAACAAGAACAAGGGTTGGATTTTCATGCATGCTATACTCCAAGTTATGATAAGAAAAATAAACCTTCAAACCCTAAGTCTAATACTAAGACCAAATGTAACCTCATTGAAAACAGTGGCCTGAAGAAAAAAATTCCTGACATTAACGGAGACTGTGGTGACATGTGTAAAATTACTTTCCCATATTTTCCAAAAAAAAGGCAAGCTAGAGGCTGTCCGATGCCACAACCTGTGAATAAAGTCAGATCTATTTCTGAATGTAGCCGAGTGCTTAAAGGTAGAGACAGTACAAAATTCCTGAGAAATCAGCGAAAACTCAAACGCACAGCAAAATACAGACAGCAACTTTCAAGAAACCCAATTTGCTTTCAGAAAGGTCAATCAAAAGAGGTACTGCTCTAACAATCTTATATTAAAAATTCATTTCAATTGACATATAGACTGTGGGTCAGCTTCACAATGAACCAAAGATGTTGGTGCAGTGAGGCTTCAGCAGTACTCATTGTGCCTACCATCTATTTTAAATGATCTCCTTTTCTTTGCATTTTGCAGTCTCGAAGTTCAGCCATTAAAACCAACAAGAGGGGCAAGAAATCCAAAAGTCTTCATTCCCGGTCAGGCCATGTTGAAAACTGTGAAAGGTAATCAAATTCCAAAATCCACTTGCACATATGTGCATATTGTGTTCCATTGGTCAAACACTCAGCCTGATGACCCAGTTGTGAGAATTGCTGTTTAAGGCCCAACCCCGTCCTTGCCTATGTGGACTTTGCACATTCTCATATTGTCCATATAGGATTTCTTGCCATATCCGATAGAAGTGCCTGTACAGTAGATTAATTGGCCCCATGTGAGTGAGGTGAAGTGCATCCAATGACAAACTTCACAGTCCACAAAGCTGACCCTGTGTTCTCCATAATATCATCCTAAAATATTCAGTTTTAGAAGGTAAATGACTAAAGTGATTCAACATTAATATTTATTTACATTAAGAGTGAGCTGACCTATTGTGAATCTGCATTATATATCTATACTAATAAAAGGCAAAGCCCTCACTCACTGACTGACTCACTCACTCATTGACTCATCACTAATTCTCCAACTTCCCGTGTAAGTAGAAGGCTGAAATTTAGCAGGCTCATTCCTTACAGCTTACTTACAAAAGTTAAGCAGGTTTCATTTCGAAATTCTATGCATAACGGTCATAACGGTCAACAACATCCGCCATGTTGAACTTTCTTATTCATGGCCCCATCTTCACGAAATTTGGTAGGCGGCTTCCCTGCGCTAACCGAAAACGATGTACTTACTTATTTCGATGGTATGACGCCACTGTCGGCCACCATATTGAACTTTCCAACATCACTAATTCTCCAACTTCCTGTGTAGGTAGAAGGCTGAAATTTGGAAGGCTCATTCCTTACGGCTTTAATTTTTCATTACTTTTAACACACTACTTCTCCACTGCGAAGCGCGGGTATTTTGCTATTATATATATATATATATATATGATGTGTATATATATGTTTATATATATGTTTATATATAAACATATGTATATATATTTATATATATACACACAGACACACACACACACACATATATAAACATATATATATACACACCATATATATATATATATATAAATATATATATATATATATATATACATATACATACATATATACATATACACATATACAAATATAGACATATATATATATATATATATATATATATATATATACATATATACACATATATATACACAGTTATATATATATACATATACACACATACAGTGGCATGAAAAACTATTTGCCCCCTTCCTGATTTCTTATTCTTTTGCATGTTTGTCACACAAAATGTTTCTGATCATCAAACACATTTAACCATTAGTCAAATATAACACAAGTAAACACAAAATGCAGTTTTAAATGATTGTTTTATTATTTACGGAGAAAAAAACCCAAACCTACATGGCCCTGTGTGAAAAGTAATTGCCCCTGAACCTAATAACTGGTTGGGCCACTCTTAGCAGCAATAACTGCAATCAAGCGCTTATAACTTGCAATGAGTTTTTACAGCTCTGGAGGAATTTTGGCCCACTCATCTTTGCAGAATTGTTGTACTTCAGCTTTATTTGAGGGTTTTCTAGCATGAACCTCCTTTTTAAGGTCATGCCATAGCATCTCAATTGATTCAGGTCAGGACTTTGACTAGGCCACTCCAAAGTCTTCATTTTGTTTTTCTTCAGCCATTCAGAGGTGGATTTGCTGGTGTGTTTTGGGTCATTGTCCTGTTGTAGCACCCAAGATCGCTTCAGCTTGAGTTGACTAACAGATGGCGGACATTCTCCTTTCAGGATTTTTTGGTAGACAGTAGAATTCATGGATCCATCTATCACAGCAAGCCTTCCAGGTCCTGAAACAGCAAAACAACCCCAGACCATCACACTACCACCACCATATTTTACTGTTGGTATGATGTTCTTTTTCTGAAATGCTGTGTTCCTTTTACGCCAGATGTAACGGGACATTTGCCTTCCAAAAAGTTCAACTTTTGTCTCATCAGTCCACAAGGTATTTTCCCAAAAGTCTTGGCAATCATTGAGATGTTTCTTAGCAAAATTGAGACGAGCCCTAATGTTCTTTTTGCTTAACAGTGGTTTGCGTCTTGGAAATCTGCCATGCAGGCCGTTTTGCCCAGTCTCTTTCTTATGGTGGAGTCGTGAACACTGACCTTAATTGAGGCAAGTGAGGCCTGCAGTTCTTTAGACGTTGTCCTGGGGTCTTTGTGACCTCTTGGATGAGTCGCCTCTGCTCTTGGGGTAATTTTGGTGGGCCGGCCACTCCTGGGAAGGTTCACCACTGTTCCATGTTTTTGCCATTTGTGGTTCGCTGGAGTCCCAAAGCTTTAGAAATGGCTTTATAACCTTTACCAGACTGATAGATCTCAATGACTTCTGTTCTCATTTGTTCCTGAATTTCTTTGGATCTTGGCATGATGTCTAGCTTTTGAGGTGCTTTTGGTCTACTTCTCTGTGTCAGGCAGCTCCTATTGAAGTGATTTCTTGATTGAAACAGGGGTGGCAGTAATCAGGCCTGGGGGTGGCTACGGAAATTGAACTCAGGTGTGATACACCACAGTTAGGTGATTTTTGAACAAGGGGGCAATTACTTTTTCACACAGGGCCATGTAGGTTTGGATTTTTTTTTCTCCCTAAATAATAAAAACCATCATTTAAAAACTGCATTTTGTGTTTACTTGTGTTATATTTGACTAATGGTTAAATGTGTTTGATGATCAGAAACATTTTGTGTGACAAACATGCAAAAGAATAAGAAATCAGGAAGGGGCAAATAGTTTTTCACACCACTGTATATATATATATATATACATATATATACACATACTGTATATATACACACACACATATATATACATACTGTATATACACATATACATATCTACATATATACTGTATATACACATATATATACAAATCTACATATATATCTACATATATATATTAGGGGTGGGACTCGATTAAAAAAAATAATCTAATTAATTAGAGGCTGTGTAATAATTAATCACACACGTAAATTTGCCCCAAATCGCAATTTTTTTTTTTTAATTTAAGAGGGTTTTAGTGGGTGACAGAATCAAGTAATAGACATGGACATGAATATTGTAAACTCAAGCTCTTTTAATTTCTGAAAAAAAAATGCTTTTAAACTGCATTTGAATTCAAAACAGAAACAAAAATATCATCCCTGGTTAAAATTGGGCAGACTTAAAAATAAAGTGGTAGTTTAAGTACTTTAAGTACATTTTCAGAATGGTATTGTCTTTAAATAATAATAACCAAAATTTCAACATACAGTAAAGTGCAGTTTTTCTTCTTAAAAAAATAAGTCAGAAACATAAAAGGTAATTTGAACAACTTAATCGTTAAACTCTGAGTAACATTAGCCAAAATTATTTTGTACATTAGGCTAAAACAGTGTGATCATTGAACATTTTGTAATTAGATGTAATTAGAATTACTAACGGTCACGGAAGTCCAATGATTCCCAGTAAGAGCCACAAAGTCCGCTTTCTGTAATTCATCTAATTTTGCTTGCTTTTCAGTGTGCACAAAACCATGTCTTTTGAAATGAAATTTTCCTCCGATCAGTCATATGAACGCGCTTTATTCCGACTCTAACATTTTTGTAGCTGTGATGTGTGTGTAATCGATGTACCAGGAAATCATGCATTGACAAAAGTTCCCCTTTGCCTGGAATTGAAAGTGTGATTAAATGCGTTATTTATATATTTATATTTTTAACGTGTTATGGAGTACATGCATCGAAGCTTCTCAGCTGTGCTTGTGTTAAGAAAAGGAAAGATTTTAAAAATAACGTAACATGATTCTGTGTTAACCGCATATTTTTTCATACGTCCCAAACCAAGGAGATGCGAGGGTAAAATGAATCAGGAAGCGCACATACATACTCAGTGCAATGTGGCTTATCTATTTGGCAGTATGTAGATCGGGGTATATATATATATATATATATATATATATATATATATATATACGGACGGTGAAGTAGTGGGTTAAAGAAGTTATGAAAAAGAAAAGGGAACATTTTAAAAATAACGTAACATGACTGTCAATATACAGTATTTGTTTTGTGAGTGTTACTGAGTGTTGCTGTCATCAAGGATTTGATTATCATTATTTCTTTCAATCAGGGTCGTATTTCTACGATGTGTTGTGGTATACTTACATTCCGTGTTTGTCAATCGTTGTAAAGATAAGAGATGTATCAAACGCTTCATATTTTTTTGCTGCCTTCTCAATTGTGTAATTCGGTTTTTGTTCAGCACTCTTTGCAACTGTTGCTTTTTGTCTGTGCACCGCGCCAGTTCACGCGGAGCCGCTTGGTGTTCATGCATCGAAGTTTCCCAGCTGTGCTGGTGCCATCTCGTGTGATGTCCACAGCTGTATTTAATGTCAGCTAAGACCCGGCACTTAAAAGTTTCGCTTGCAGTTTCGCTGAGTTTGTGCCAAACACCACCCTGACCATCTCATCTTCCTCTGCATAAGCAGTCTTTTACCCGTGAATATTTAGCGGCAGTGTTTCTATTGGATTGCCGCTGACGGACGGCCTTATATGGGCAGGCACTAAATTACAAACGCCAGCGGCAGCCTGTCTATGAACTTAATTTAAACTTTAGGTTTACACCGTGCTTTGTTTCCGAAGTAGCTGCACTCATGAATATGGCTGTATGTGTCACTCGCTCGCTTCTTATTCTTTCGCTGCCTTCTCAATTATATAATGCATGTTTTCTTCAGCGCTTTTTGGAGCTCTTCCTTGCTTTCTACGTACTGCACTCACAGTTAGTTCACGTGATTACGTGGGATGCATGATGATGTCACACGAAACTCCGCCCCCCCACGGCCATCCACCTCAAGTCCATTACAGTATATGGAGAAAAGTAGCTTCCAGTTATGACCATTACGCGTAGAATTTTGAAATGAAACCTGCGTAACTTTTGTAAGTAAGCTGTAAGGAATGAGCCTGCCAAATTTCAGTCTTCTACCTACACGGGAAGTTGGAGAATTAGTGATGAGTCAGTGAGTCAGTCAGTCAGTGAGGGCTTTGCCTTTTATTAGTATAGATAATGTATATATATATATATATGCCAGCAACACTCATGACAATGACAACATATGTTTCCTTTTCTTTTTCAACATATATACATACATATATACACATACATCCACATATATATACATATCTACATATACACACATACACACATATATATAAACATATATATACATACATATCTACATATATACATATACACACACATATATATATATATATATATTTATATACATACATATCTACATATATACAGTCTTTGGGGTGCGAGCAACTGTTGCTGGGGGTGCCAGAATCCATGAAGGAAGAAAAATGAAAAACATTATTTGTACAAAATCTTAATTTATTTATCCATTCCTAAATAATTAAATGGGCAGGCTATTTCGTATCAGTGCAATACGCTGCTTGTTAAAACGGATGACTCCGCTCTTACGCAAGTCTCGTGGATATTATGAACTATCGCTTCTGTTCAAGTTCTATTTAAATTTTAAATAGAAGGAATTTTTATTTAGTCAACAGAATATTATTCGAATAAATCAACTCAAACCTTAAATAACTTATAATATTTTGCTCTCCATAAAAATATATCCTGTCTAAATTATACAAGTTAGAAATAAAGTAAACGTTAAAAGAACAAACATTCAAATTTCTTTACTCTTATGTAATTTTATATAAAAAATAAACTTAAATTTTAAATATCCCAAAAGATTTTGCTCTCCATAAAAATATATCCTGTCAAAATTATACAAATTCAAATATGAACATGCTGCATAACAAAACCTGGAAATATAAATAAAATGTGTTCTTTTCAGCAATAACAAATCAAATCATTCAGTTGTCTTTGCTCAGATGTCATTTTATCAGATTTGGACGCCTGGCATCTTTTTGGCACAAGTTGTTTCTGTTTGGTGTGAGGTTCTGTGTTGTGGAGATTCTCAGGATGGACTGCAGGTGCTCATCAGTGAGGCGACTCCTGTGTGCTGTTTTGTTAGTCTTCATGACTGAGAAGAGCTTCTCACACAGATATGTGCTACCAAACATGCACAAGGTTCGAGCCGCATGTAGACAGAGCTGGAGCATTTGTGCGGAATGGAGTGAATAAACTGTGCGGGCCGTGCAGTATCGTACTTGCCTTCAGTGTGCCATTACACTGCAGCTCAATCACCTCCATCTGAATCTGCACAGGTGCAGTTTCCACATCGACGGCAAATGGGTTGCGAAACAACTCAAAATTCTTTTTTTGTTCTTCAAAGTCACCAAAGCCCGCGCGAACTCAGTGTGCAGTGCGCTCAGTTTATCAACAAAGTGCGATTTGGGAACACCGTAGTGCCGACTTGGTTCAACATTACTTGGCAACAGGGAAAGTGGGGCAAGTTGCACTGGTGCATTTGTGTCTCCCATAAAAGTAGCTTCACTTGAAATCACTTTGTGATTTTGCACGGTAAAACGTCTGCTGAAGTGTCAGATTCTTCTTTAACTCTTCTGCTATCTGTATCTTGTGCATTGCATTCAGGTCTTTCAGGTTATCCTGATGTTTTGTCTCATAGTGCCGTCTTAGATTAAATTCTGTAATTACAGCCACATTAGCTCCACAAATGAGACACACGGGTTTACCGGCAATGTCAGTAAACATATACTCAGCCTCCCATCGGTTTTTAAAGGCTCTATGTTCAGAATCACCTTTTCTCTTCGGCATCATGTGGGCTAGCTTCGCAATAACTTGCAGCATCATAAGCTAGACTTGATTAACGCGGTAAGTGTTCGGCAAGGCAGCTGAAGCACTGCATTATGGGATCTGTAGTCTATTGTGTTACCAGCGCTTCATATCCCCGGGCCATTAATAACAATACTGTAATATATAAAATGATCTTGCGGGCGGATATAATTACACGCCGGGCGGATGTGGCCTGCGGGCCTTGAGTTTGACACATATGGACTAAATAGAACTTGAAAAGATATATTTTTTCAAATGTGATCGCAATTCAGATCGAGTTGACGCGCACTACAGTACAACGAGCCTGCATGCTATTGTGGTTTTGCCTGCGTGCCTCAATAAGTTACCCTCCCCTTGCCCTTACTTTTTTACCGTTCATCTAATGAATACACTGAGTATGGCTTTACCAAAACAATCATTGAATAAAGTATCCATTATTCATAAAGCTTCAATTGGTGATCTGTCTTTCTGCGTTAAACGCATATTTTTTCATACGCCTCAAACCAAGGGGATGCGAGGCTAAAATGAATCGGAAGCGCATACATACTTAGTGCATCCCTCTCGAATCGAACCTCGCGCTAGAGGCGAAGCTCTACTATTGCACCACAGCGTGTGGTTTGTCTATTTGAGCGTAGCAGTGTAATTCGGTTTTTGTTCAGCACTCTTTGGAACTGTTGCTTTTTGTCTGCGCACTGCGTCAGTTCACGTGAGCCGCTGAATATGGTTTTATATGTCACTCACTCGCTTCTAATTGTTTCGCTGCCTTCTTAATTATATAATGTATGTTTTCTTCAGCGGTTTTTGGAGCTCTTCCTGGTTTTCTACGTACTGCGTGATTATGTGGGAGGCGTGATGATGTCACACGAAACTCCACCCCCACGGCTTTCGAGCTCAACTCCATTACAGTAAATGGAGAAAAATAGCTTCTAGTTATGACCATTAGCGTAGAATTTCGAAATGAAACCTGCCCAACTTTTGTAAGTAAGCTGTAAGGAATGAGCCTGCCAAATTTCAGCCTTCTACCTACACGGGAAGTTGGAGAATTAGTGATGAGTCAGTGAGTGAGTGAGTGAGTGAGGGCTTTGCCTTTTATTAGTATAGATATACTGTATATTTATATATATGTATATATATATATATATATATATATATATATATATATATATATATATATATATATGCCAGCAACACTCATGACAATGACAAAACAATTACATTGTCAATCATGTTAAAATGTTTCCTTTTCTTTTTACTTCTCCGCTGCCAAACGCGAGTATTTTGCTATATATATATATATACAGTGGTGTGAAAAACTATTTGCCCCCTTCCTGATTTCTTATTCTTTTGCATGTTTGTCACACAAAATGTTTCTGATCATCAAACACATTTAACCATTAGTCAAATATAACACAAGTAAACACAAAATGCAGTTTTTAAATGATGCTTTTTATTATTTAGGGAGAAAAAAAATCCAAACCTACATGGCCCTGTGTGAAAAAGTAATTGCCCCCTGAACCTAATAACTGGTTGGGCCACCCTTAGCAGCAATAACTGCAATCAAGCGTTTGCGATGACTTGCAATGAGTCTTTTACAGCACTCTGGAGGAATTTTGGCCCACTCATCTTTGCAGAATTGTTGTAATTCAGCTTTATTTGAGGGTTTTCTAGCATGAACCGCCTTTTTAAAGTCATGCCATAGCATCTCAATTGGATTCAGGTCAGGACTTTGACTAGGCCACTCCAAAGTCTTCATTTTGTTTTTCTTCAGCCATTCAGAGGTGGATTTGCTGGTGTGTTTTGGGTCATTGTCCTGTTGCAGCACCCAAGATCGCTTCAGCTTGAGTTGACGAACAGATTGCCGGACATTCTCCTTCAGGATTTTTTGGTAGACAGTAGAATTCATGGTTCCATCTATCACAGCAAGCCTTCCAGGTCCTGAAGCAGCAAAACAACCCCAGCCCATCACACTACCACCACCATATTTTACTGTTGGTATGATGTTCTTTTTCTGAAATGCTGTGTTCCTTTTACGCCAGATGTAACGGTACATTTGCCTTCCAAGAAGTTCAACTTTTGTCTCATCAGTCCACAAGGTATTTTCCCAAAAGTCTTGGCAATCATTGAGATGTTTCTTAGCAAAATTGAGACGAGCCCTAATGTTCTTTTGCTAAACAGTGGTTTGCGTCTTGGAAATCTGCCATGCAGGCCGTTTTTGCCCAGTCTCTTTCTTATGGTGGAGTCGTGAACACTGACCTTAATTGAGGCAAGTGAGGCCTGCAGTTCTTTAGACGTTGTCCTGGGGTCTTTTGTGACCTCTCGGATGAGTCGTCTCTGCGCTCTTGGGGTAATTTTGGTCGGCCGCCACTCCTGGGAAGGTTCACCACTGTTCCATGTTTTTGCCATTTGTGGATAATGGCTCTCACTGTGGTTCGCTGGAGTCCCAAAGCTTTAGAAATGGCTTTATAACCTTTACCAGACTGATAGATCTCAATTACTTCTGTTCTCATTTGTTCCTGAATTTCTTTGGATTTTGGCATGATGTCTAGCTTTTGAGGTGCTTTTGGTCTACTTCTCTTTGTCAGGCAGCTCCTATTGAAGTGATTTCTTGATTGAAACAGGGGTGGCAGTAATCAGGCCTGGGGGGGCTACGGAAATTGAACTCAGGTGTGATACACCACAGTTAGGTTATTTTTGAACAAGGGGGCAATTACTTTTTCACACAGGGCCATGTAGGTTTGGATTTTTTCTCCCTAAATAATAAAACCATCATTTAAAACTGCATTTTGTGTTTACTTGTGTTATATTTGACTAATGGTTAAATGTGTTTGATGATCAGAAACATTTTGTGTGACAAACATGCAAAAGAATAAGAAATCAGGAAGGGGGCAAATAGTTTTTCACACCACTGTATATATAGATAGATAGATAGATAGATAGATAGATAGATAGATAGATAGATAGATAGATATGACAACAACACTCATATCAATGACAAAACAATTACATTAACAATCATCTATACTGTATTTTATCTCTTTTCACTGTTCCGTTATTTCACCAAGTAATAATTTCCATTTTTTAGCAGTAATGTGATCTTTACTTTCATTTTTCTGAGACTTTCGAATTTTAGTATTTTCATAATCACTAACCTGCTCTGCATGTGTATCGTGCCAACATTTTTAATCCTCTTTATGACGTTCTACTTTGTCTTCTACTCTTTGTCTTTTATTTCCAACTCCACTTGGAGCTGAGAGCGCAGGAACTGCGTCCGACAACAACATTCACACGAATGAAAAGTGATTGGACTGTGGGCATGGTTGTAAATGTTTGTGAGGAGCTATCAAATTCACACTTGGTGCCCTTATATTATTTCAGTCACTCTAGATAAATGACAAAGTATAGAATATATAAAAGCAATGAGGTATTTATTAATGTATAACAATACCAAAGAGAATATAATAGAAAATTAAACAGATAGCAAAGTTTGGAAATAAACAGTCTTAGAAAACTTTACTAAGAGTCAGAATGTCAAAGAGTGGATGTTTTCCTAGGTGGCTTTTGGTTTAGCGATCATCATTGTTCATAGTTACATTTCCTGACGTCAAAATCGGATGGTCTTACATTTCTTGATCTCTGATGTCCCCCTTGTGTTGTTATTTTTTCTTCTTTTTGTTCCACCAGATATGCCATATTTATGTTAAAATGCATATGTGTAATTTTGGGACATGTGGCATTGCACACATTTGATCATCCTGATGTTGAATGACTCTGATCAAAGTGTTTGATCTTTTAAGTACCTCCACAATCCCTCCTTTAACTGAGCTGTAAACTAACTTGGTAATTCCTAGTCCTATGGCCATTCGCAGGTTATAAATTAAATCAAACAGGTTCAATTCTATGTACTTATTTCAAATCTCCAGGTAATAAAGTAATTGAAAAACAAAACTGATAATACAATAGAATGCTTGCAATGTCTGTAATTACAAATCTGTAAATTTAGTTCATCCTGGTTCATTTGATCAAAATAATTACAGTAAAAGTTAATATAAACAGTTTGCAGTTACACTCCACCCCTTTTTGGTCAAAAGAACTAAAACTGAACTATGAGTCCTTCAAGCCCTTGACTATCTAGGTAGGTAGTATGTACCTATACTCATTCAGTCATCACCACTGCTAGGTACTCAATCCCCCAAAGAGATTTTTAAATTTTGATCAATTACTAGGGGCCTGACCCTATTTGGACCTCTATCACAGGGTGAAACATGACAAATTTCTATTACAAACAAGAATATTTAGACTTTAAACATTTCAATTGAAGTACACATTTTAATATTTCAAATATGTGATGCAACTGTTCTTCTTTATGATGTACTTCTACCTCATGAAGTAAATTATTACATTCTATCTATCTATCTCTCAATGTCGACAAGACAAAAGAGATAATCGTGGGCTTCAGAAAATCACATCCTGCCCTCATCCCACTCAGCATCAACAGTTTAGACGTGGAGACTGTTAGGAGTACCAAGTTCCTCGGTGTGCACATAACTGAGGAACTTACGTGGACGCATAACACCTTATCACTAATCAAGAAAGCCCAGCAGAGACTACACTGAGGCAGCTGAAGCGAGCAAGTGTTCTCCTTTCCATCCTCACCATGTTCTACAGAGGCACCATTGAGAGTGTCCTGACCAGCGACATCACTGTCTGGTATGGCAAATGCAACATATCCGACCACAAGCACCTTTAAAGGATAGTGAAGACAGCAGAGAACATTATTGGGGTGCCTCTTCCTTCACTACAGGATATATTTTACAAACACAGTGTCCGCAAGGCCTACAGCATTGAGCAGGACCCCTCACACCCCTCACATGGACTGTACACACTTCTGCCATCCAAGACAAGACACTGCAGCATCAGAGCCCGACCTGCCAGGCTGCAGGGGAGTTTTTACCCCCAAGCTATCAGACTCCTTAACACCATGCTTCCCCATGGGATCTTCCACACGGCCTCAACCACCTCGAAAAACAGAACTTTTATACGTGCAGGCCACTGTCCTGTGAAGACGAGTGTGCAGGGAGAAAAGAACTGAAGATCTCATAATGACCTTTAAGTATTTGGACACTCTTGATATCCTTCTGCTGTGAAACATTCTGACCTGTCATTGTTTACATGTCTTAAACAACTATTATCATACACTGAGCATTTCTGTATTATCTATATCTATTATTTATATATTATATTACATACCTATTGACTATATTTATGTATCTAGATTGCAAATACCATACATTGCATCAATGTTCATATTGCTTACTACAGGTCAATATTACTTCTACTTCTTTGTCTTGTCTTTGCACAATGTCTTCTCTTGTTTGTGTTTTAGTTTTAAATTTAAATTTTAATTCTATTTTTAATTTATTTTTACTTTATTATTTGCACTTCATGTTGTTACACTGTGGACCCTGAGCTTCTCAATTTCGTCTCTCTGTGTACTTGTATATGGTTGAGATGACAATAAAGTTCGCTTTGACTTTGAATTAGGGCGGCTTATGCTAATGCAGACTGGATTGCTAATCTATTGGGTCATCTCCAGGCTTATTTCCTTAACTGTCCTTTTCAGAACAATATTTCAATCAGTCCAGGCTGTATAACCATTTGAACCTGATATTAATGCATTACACACAATAGTCAATAGTGCTGGACATAAACCAGCAGTATATAATCTACAGTATAGTATAATCTACATATGAAGATATTTCACATTTTTACTGTATTTCTAATTGTCATTTATAGGTTTCTTATAATCCTACTGTGAAAATGTGGATTCAGAGATCAGAACAATTAATTTATATGAGTACACTAAATATGTTATTATGTATACATTTTTTCACAGTGAATTAAACAGGAATGATACAGAAGATTGTGCTGCTTTAAAGAAACATCAAGAGCTTTCCAGTTCTTCTGTAGCCTCCCAATTACTGAACAGAACAGAAGATGGTGACTTCAGCAAGTCCAACAGTGCAGTATGTGTAATACTTTTGATTTTTTTTTTTTAATAATTATATTAAGAAAGAACATTTTTAAATGCATTTTCCCCACATTATTGTAGTGGAGATGAAGTTAAATGAATCTGTTTAAGTCAAAAGGCCCTACGGCTTTTTGAATTAAAGGACTTTCTTTCACTGGATGGGTTCAGAGGAGTAGATGTATCTTTCCATGCAGAACATATGATGAGAGTTCATATTTAAAAAGAACTCCTCTGGCACTCGGATGCAGATGAGCCCCCAGACCGCAGAGCATAATTCTGCTACTAAGACCTTGTAGACACCATAAAACCTCACTGCTGTTAGTGGGCTACACAATGTAGAATAATTAAAAAACTCCTAAAAATTTAGAGATTATAAAACAATACCAATAAGACTTTGTCCTTCTAACACACCAAAAAGTGGACCCTCTCCAAATGAGTTCAGGTGTTCCATTGTTAACAGGCGCATCAAATCAGCCCATCTGGTTAGGTCCATAAGATAGTGACACCATTTCAAAGCATCACTAGGGAGGAAACTCAGCACTTGGAGATGGCCATGGGTTCAGACTTAAAGTAGTCATTGACTGGTAAGGATTTTCAGCTAAAATATTGAAAATGACCATCATATTTATGATTAGTTACTTAGCCCAAATACTTTTCAGACCCTGAAAATGGGGAGACCATTTATAAAAATGTCTGTCATTCCTAAAGGGCTCATACGATATTTTTGTTAAACCCTTTATATTAAAGCTGCAAGTCTACACTTCAATCACATCTTGATTGCTTTATTTCAAATCCATTGTGGTGGCGTATACAAACCAAAATTATGAAAATTGTGTCACTGTCCAAACACTTATGGATCTAATTGTAGTTTGGCAATCTCCATCGACAAATATCAGGTTGTACTGAAGAGCTCAGCGACTTTAAATGTGACGATAAGGTGTCACCCACTGCCCTCGGGTTCCAATCCAGGTGGTTCTTTGTGTGGTGGGTGCAGCAAAGCACTCTCAGTACATGCACCCAACTGTCATAGAAGCCACCTTTGCCACATGTCAGTATGTGAAATATTTGGTCTGCTAGATCTGCCCTGGTCAACTGTAAGTGATCTCATTTTGGAAGCGTTGAGAAGCAACAACAGCTCAACCACAAAGTGATAGACCAGACAGTCTCACAGAGTGGGTCATTGTCTGTAATATCACTAACAACAGAGTTTCAAACTGCCTCTGGCAGCACTATCAATGGTGTAAGCTCAATGAAATTGCTTTCCATGGCCAAAGATCACTATACAAAATGACAAGTGCTAGCTAGAGTGATGTAAAGAATACTGCCATTGGACTCTGGAGTAGTGAATATGTGTTCTTTGGAAGGGTGAATCACACTTTACTATCTGGCAGTCTGAAAGGCGAATCTGGTTTGGCTGATGTGAGGAGAATGCTACACTCCAGATTGCACAGTGCGTACTGTAAAGTTTGGTTGAGAAAGCAAAATGGCAGGGTTTGCACCTATGTGTACAAAGCCAGGTCCATAAAGACCTGAAGGAACTCGAGTGGCCAGCAAAGAGTCCTGACCTCAGCCCTACTGAAAAGGTTTGGAATGAGTGGGAACACCGATTGCAAATCAGGCCTTCTTGTCCAACATCAATACCTGACCTCACAAATGCACTTTTGGCAGAAGCGGCACAAATTCCAAAAGACTGACTCCAAAATCTTGTGGAAAGAACAGTGGAGGCTGTTATAGGAGGGTCAACTCCATATTAATGCTCATGGTTTTGGAATCTAATTTCCAAGAAACACCGTAGGTGTGATGGTCATCTTTTAGGCATATTGTGTATGTATGGCATCCCTGAAGTGCACTGTGTGAAATTGATTTAGTTTCTTTTTTTGCTCTGCACATCAGGGCCACCCTAAAAATGCTTGTGCCCATGACATCACACAAGCATCTGGCTTTATGTTCCTCAGTGAAACATGAAGAACACCAGAAGACTGTGCCCATCCTCACCTGGCATATGGCATGTACCAAGTGACAAAGGCAAAATACAACCAGGATGGATATTTAGAGAAAACTCAGAAAGTTAACACAGGGACGATCGATCTTAAATGCTAGAACCACAGAAAGAGTGCCATAGTCACAAATTAAGTTTTAGTATTACTCAGTCTGAAGTTGATTCTTCACAATCATGGTTTATATCAATTTGCCACATGAAGTTGAATTCTAAAGTGGAGCAACTTTTATACATTTTACAAAATGTCATTCTCATTCTTGCAGCTTACAATCAGATTAAACTTATGAATAAGGCCATTTTCAAACCCAAAAGTATTGGCAATTATTATTCTGCGACTGCACATGTCATGAAACTGCATATCCACATTTTCTATATTTCTACATAAATATGACCTAAAACATCATCAGATTTTCACTCAAGTCCTAAAAGTAGATAAAGAGAAACCAGTTAAACAAATTAGACAGAAATATTATACTTGGTGATTTATTTATTAAGGAAAATGATCGAATATTACATATTTGTGAGTGGCAAAAGTATGTGAACCTTTGCTTTCAGTATCTGGTGTGACCCCCCAATAACTGCAACTAAACGTTTCCGGTAACTTTTGCTCATTCCTGCACACCGGCTTGGAGAAATTTTAGCTTATTCCTTCGTACAGGACAGCTTCAACTCTGGGATGTGGGTGGGTTTTCTCACATGAACTGCTCGCTTCAGGTCCTTCCACAACATTTCGATTGAATTAAGGTCAGGACTTTGACTTGGACATTCCAGAACATTCACTTTATTCTTCTTTAACCATTCTTTGGTAGAACGACTTGTGTGCTTAGGGTCGTTGTCCTGCTGCATGACCCACCTTCTCTTGAGATTCAGCTCATGGACAGATGTCCTGACATTTTCCTTTAGAATTCTCCGATATAATTCAGAATTCATTGTTCCATCAATGAAGGCAAGCCGTCCTGGCCCAGATGCAGCAAAACAGGCCCAAACCATGATACTACCATCGCCATGTTTCACAGATGGGATAAGGTTCTTATGCTGGAATGAGTGTTTTCCTTTCTCCAAACATAACGCTTTTCATTTAAACCAAAAAGTTCTATTTTGGTCTCATCCGTCTACAAAACATTCTTCCAATAGCCTTCTGGTTTGTCCACGTGATCTTTAGCAAACTGCAGACGAGCAGCAATGTTTTTTTTGGAGAGCAGTGGCTTCCTCCTTGCAACCCTGCCATGCACAGCATTGTTGTTCAGTGTTCTCCTGATGGTGGACTCATGAACATGAACATTAGCCAATGTGAGAGAGGCCTTCAGTTGCTTAGAAGTTACCCTGTGGTCCTTTGTGACCTCGCTGACTATTACACGTGTGCCTTCCTCTTGAGTGATCTTTGTTGGTCGACCACTCCTGGGGAGGGTAACAATGGTCTTGAATTTCCTCCATTTGTACACAATCTGTCTGACTGTGGATTGGTGGAGTCCAAACTCTTTACAGATGGTTTGGTAACCTTTTCCAGCCTGATGAACATCAACAACTCTTTTTGTGAGGTCCTCAGAAATCTCCTTTGTTCGTGCCATGATACACTTCCACAAACATGTGTTGTGAAGAGCAGACTTTGATAGATCCTGTTCTTTAAATACCACAGGGTGCCCACTCACACCTGATTGGCATCCCATTGATTGAAAAGACCGAACTCGAATTTCACCTTCAAACTAACTGCTAATCCGTGAGGTTCACATACCTCTTGACACTCACAAATATGTAATATTGGATAATTTTCCTTAATAAATAAATGACCAAGTCTAATATTTCTGTCTCATTTGTTTAACTGGTTTCTCTTTATCTACTTTTAGGACTTGAGTGAAAATCTGATGATGTTTTAGGTCATATTTATGTAGAAATATAGAAAATTCTAAAGGGTTCACAAACTTTCAAGCACAACTGTAGCTTTGGCTTGGTTTTTGTGATATAGTAAATCGAGTCTTGTGCACTGAACATGACCATGTCCGACATTTCTCTATTGACACCACATTGGCCTCTGGCAAAGGAAACAAACAAAATTATCTGATGTATTTTATAATGGGCCTTGTGGGTCTTGAAACTTTCCACCTTCACATTACTGTGTGAATACAGTGCTGGCACATCCCTACCACATTTGCAACAAGTGTGAGAAATTAAATTTTACAACTAAAATATCTCATCACTACTGAGAACTTAATTAAATCTTTTTCATTCATTTTGCAGGGTTTTGTAAAAGACATGGAAAATCTTAATCTTGAACAAAGCTCTAGTGGAATGTCTGAGACCAGGACCCCTCCTCGTGTGGATCTTGTGGACCCCTTGGCTGAAACCATGGGGAATAAAGAAGCAGCACAAAGAAGTGAAGAAGCATCTGATGGACATCATGACAACGCTAGTATTGAGAACACTGATATTGGGAAATGTGCTTTGTAGTTTATTTCACTGACCAACATTTGTTACCATAATGGATTCAATTTATGAATTTTGCAGATATTAGTATCTTTTTGCACAGGATGTGAGGAGGAGCCAAAAGAGAGAGATGGTCCCGAGTTGTCTCCATCAGAGATAGCAGTTGCTTGCTTCCTTGATAGTGGCCTGTCAAAAGAGAGGAGTATAGATTTGGATAGTTTTTTTTTATATCACAAAGAAAGCTTTCCATGATTTTGATCAGGTCACTTTACTAATAAAAGGCCATAAACTGTAACATTTGGAAGAGTGAAATGACAAGCACCCATTGCTACAGGTCCACTGTCCCTTATGAAAATTTTTCTAAAATTTTAAAGAAATTCTGGAAAATGACATTCCTGCACCAAATTTGAAGCAAGGTCAGGGGTGCAACAGTATTACATAAGAACATTAGAAATTTGACAAACGAAAGGAGACCATTGCAACAATCAGTTGCTCATTTGTTTAGTAAATAGCTCAGCTGTCCTAGTTATCTCATCCAGATTCTTCTTTAAGGTTGTCAAGATTTTTGCTTCAACTCCATGTCTTGGCAGTTTTTTTAAGATTCACACTTGTGTAGAGAAGTGCTTCCCAGCTTCAGTTATATTTGCACTTCCCTTTAATCTCTACTAGGTGTCCCCGAGTATGTGATTCACGCTTAAGCCAATAGAATTCTGCTGGATCTGCTTTATCAATGCCTTTGTGGATTTTGAACACCTAGATTAGGTCCTCATGTGGTCTCCATTGCTCAGACTAAACAGGTTTAATTCTCCGAGTCTGTCACAATATGACATGTCCTTAAGTCCTGGGATCCACCTGCTTGCTCTTCTCCTCATAGTTTTCAGATGCTGCTATGTCTTTCTTTTGGTGTGGTGACCAGAGCGCCACACAAAACTACAGATGTGGTCTCACTAGTGTGTTGTTGTATCCAGCAGGGGGCACTAGCTCCCATGTTGGAATAAGTTCTTTTGTAATTGCAGCATGTTACATAACCCAAAATTATTTAGATATAATATAAAAAGGTGATACCCCTCCCTTAGTGATACGACGGTAAGAAATCACATAGGTGAAATAACTTAGCTTTCTTTAATGATGGCTTATGCGACATAACAGACGATGGAAGCCATAACAAGAACCCAGTTCGGGAGTGAGGAACCTAATGTGCAGCGTCTGCCATTTTCGTTGCTGCGTTGGAAGGATTTTCCGGATCGGACAACATTATCTCCCATCCGTCTGTCGTCTTCAAAAGTATGCCGGGCAATGTTCCAAGGCTTTATCACGTGCAGGCCCCCACTTTGGTGAATTACGCCATTCCAATCAAGGCAAAGAGGATACAGTTTCGTGCTGAGTTTGACACACAGAATTAGTATACAATGGCCATTTCGCAGTTGTCCCTGTCTTGTATTCTAATGCTTGCCTAGCAGTTCTAAATGATGAGCCCCTGTGGTAAATCTGACTTTGTATTAGCTGTTCATGTGATTAGAGAGAAAAGTAGATTTGTGTACAGAACACATTGACATATTAAACATATACACTTATTACAGTTGTATATTCTGTGGATAACGGCCCTTGAATGATATTTTTTCTGGTCCAATGTTGCTTTGCATTTTCCTTTTGCTTCACTCACTTTTGTGCTTTGAATGTTTTTTACCTTTTTCTTTTGTTTTAGTCCTTTTCTTATAGCTTATATACAGAATTATTTCTTTTATACTCCTGACTTCCATCCGTTGACTTTGTTAATAGGTCCAGTTTGGCCAGTGGTTGAAATGAATATGCCAATTTACCATTATCATGAAAGTTTTATCACATGCTGTTTAATCACATAAATGGCCTGTCACTTGCTGAACGGTGGTTTCTTGAACAATATGACAAGTGTATAACATGACCAGTAACTGTGTTTAGTGGGTCACACAGCATCATAGACCTTATGTGGCTAGGAGGTCAGCCCCATGTACTGCAGTCCAAGTTGGCCACAGAGATTTGTTAGTGGGATGTATCCTGGAAATGGTTGCAAGAAGGGTATCGCACCTGTTGGAAAGGATCCTGGAGGTCCCACCAGATTGTGCTGCTGAAAGAGGTTCAAATTAACTCAACTGGCCGCTAAGTCACCACTGTACTCTGCTTAACACCAAGTATCTTCCACTGATGTCCCCAATCAGTGAGAAAAAAAAGATGAAAATGAAAAAGCAAATTTAATATTGTAAGTGAAAAGTAAATATAAATAAATAAGTCAAAATTATCTGATAAAAAAAGTCAACAATATTTATGCAAACAACCAACACCTTGCCTTGTAACCCCACTAAATAATCACAATGTACAATATATACAAAAAAACACCACTTATCACACAAGATTCTGCCTGAAAACACTTAATGATGGCAGATATTAAATGATGATAATGCCAGTGTAAAAGTCTTGTAGAGTACTGCATTGAAAAATAACTGTGCTGAAGGTGACCGAAGAAAATAAGTAAAAGACTTGTTAACAAGTAAGACTGGTCCTTATAGATGTGCTGGGTATTCAAAAATCCATGTGAAAAATGGGCTTTCTGATGGATCTGTAGGTGGTGGCTTTGAGGCTAAGGATCTGGGACCTTCTATACAAAGGTAAACTCGTGCCTTTCTAAACAATGTCCACTCAAATCATTTGGCCACAGGTTCTTGAATCATCTTAAGGTGAATTAAAGCAAACAGGAGGAACCTGAACACAATTTTCAGGGCAACAGCAGAGAGTCTGAATACTTCTGAGAGATTTTAGTTTTTGATTTTTGTCAAATTTGCAAACCTTTCTATAACATGTGTTTGCATTGTCATTTTTGCCATTATGGGTTTAAATCTATCCATTAAAAATTCAATCTTCCATACAATAAAGTGTAAAGTCCAATCTGCAGCTAGTTCAGCAGCTGTCAATTAGTTTGACATCTATGACATTCTACAGGATTTGAAGTTACAATGAATGGCCAGAGATGAACCATGGAAAACCACTATAGTGCGATATACTGGCACGCCATTTTACTGTACATCCTCACTAGTGTCTGCATGGGTGTACAGTATGTATCAATCTTAATGGATTGCTACACTATGACTCAGTTTATGTTAGTAATTAATACAATCTCACCATTGTTGACTGTATTTGGACTGCTAGCAGACAGAAGCAAACTGTATTTCCAAGGACCATCCTTGAGGCATCATTAGAGATGAATTTCACCTCAACAGTTTTCTTGAAATGGTCTGAGTGAGCTCCTAGCTTAACACTGATGTTGCTTTGGTGTGACAAACCAACACTATTCTAAAATTAGAAATGTTAACCTTGAATTTTGAGGCCCCGGAACCACTGGACCTCAGACAGGCTGGAGCACCATAGCTGTTAATCTACTCAACCCTCAGATTTTGAATTGCTGAACTTCATAACTCAGCAGCTCCAAACTTATTCAGACTCCGGCAGCATCTGGAGAAGTCAACAGGAGCACTGAGACCACCTCAACTGACTCGTCATGTGTCAATTTTTATCGGGGGTCTTCTGAAATAGCTGGTTTGTGGATTTGTATGCTGAAAGATTCTTTAACACAAGCAAAGTATAATATTAATATCTGTGTCTTGGTTGATGCTTGTAGTTGGGGTAATTTTGACACACTTATGGCTTTGAGGAATTCCTGTAAACAGAACCACCTTTCCACAGTGCAATTCCCAGTATTGAAGCTGATCCATTTGAGGAGCTACTGCTCCCTGCTGGACACACTGGTATTTTTGATTGTTCCCCGTTCCCTATTATGATCCAAGGCAACCTCAACACTGTAACATTGCAGTAACCACTTTTCTTATTAAAGGAATCCTGTAGAGTTTTCAGGTTTTCTCAAAGCATGAAATTAAGTCTTCAAAATCTTTACACAAAATATTTGATAAAGAGAACCAGAGTATACCTGTACATAGGTCAGGTCAGGTTGGGGAGCATGCACTGTTACAGCACATTGCCACACCCACTGCACAACAAAACAGCTCAGAATCCTGGTTGGCCACTCCCCAGACAGACACGTGATCCAACTCCACCCTCCGGAAAAAACCCTCTATCTGCCGCAGCCAGGTGTTGCGTGGCCATGCCCTTGGCCTGGTCCAGCAACTTGGGTCCACAACAATGAGGATCACCCTCGGGGAATAGCAGAACATGGCTATAGTGCCGTAACTGACGCTCCCTCACAATGCAGGTCATGTGTGTCATTTGATTTAAAGTCAAACCAGTGGGACCCAAGGATTCTGTGAAGAGACACAAATGAAGGAGTCCAGTCTTCATCTCAGGTCACTGGATAGAATCCATGTCTCACAACCATATAGCAAGACAGGACTCTAAAGATTTGGACCTTTGTCTTTTTGTTGAGATATCGGGAGCACCACACACCCATTTCCAGACGTCATGACCAAATGCTCTCCCAAACCATCTACTGACTTCAAAGGAAGAGTCAAGAGAGACATGAATGTCACTCCTGAGGTAAGTTACCCTCTTGACGTGGTTGACACTCTCTCCGCAGACAGACACACTGCTGATGGCCGTGCCCAAGAGGTCACTAAAGGCCTGGTTGTTGGTTTTTATCAGGACACTCACAAGCCCAAACACTCAGACTCCTCATTCAGTCTCTCGAGCGCCCCAATCAGAGCCACCATTGATCACTGTTGGCAAAGTCAAGATCAGTAAATCTTTCTTCACCGACAGATGCCCCACCACCTGTGGACCCCATGACCTTGCCCAGCACCCACTCCATGCAAGCACTGAACGGGGAGGAGGACAACACACTGCTAACGGACCCCCAGAATCAGCTGAGGAAAGCGCAGAAGTTCTGCCTCCACTCTGCAAAGCATTCACAGTTCCATTTGTAACGGTCATCTGGAATATCTGTGTGTCACTGTGAGTTTGTACCTTTCCTCATTCCTGTTATTAGTGGAATGGCTTAATTTGTAAGGCCGGCCAATTGTACAGAGGAAGGGGAGCACCTGGCTTGGAGAGCCAATAGACTGTACGGGGTGGAGCCAACAGTATGTAAATGGGTGGCGGGAAAAAAGGAGAGGAGACGCGCAGACGCCATTACAGGAAGAGGCAAGAGGGAAAGCATTGAAACCACATGGAAAACGTCAGGTGAACCCGGGTTCATTTCAGGACGAATTATTTTAACTTTTTAGTGAAGGTATTCGGGAAAGGACCTGATGGGCCAGCACAGGAACTGTTAATCTGGACGTTTCCTGATTCGCTTCATTCCCCACTGCAGACTAAGATAGTCATTCCGTACAGATAATATTTAAAGGACTACAAATACATTTATTTTTTTTCTCTTGCTCAAATTTCTGTATTAGTAGCGTATGTGTTTAAATGTTTTGTAACGTGATTTGTGTTGATTGGGAAGCGCTGCAGCGCAATATTATGTATATAGGGCTTTTTGTTACAGTAAGTGTGTGTATCTTCTGCCAATACTCACTTTTTACTTTAACCTGCTTTCACTGGTGTGTCTCTGTACTTGGGGTGGTGTAGTACAAAAGTTGTGTTGGTCACTCGCACCCCAGATTTTTTTTTTCTTTTTCCTTTGCTGCCGCTCTAGGAGGGCAATCCATATTATAATCATGCTGGTTGTAAGAAGCAGGCAGGCCATGATATCCAGCAACTTTGAAGGGATCCCGCAAAGTCTCAGGATGTCCCACAGGGCAATAATGCAATATTTAAAATGAAAATGTATCCAATACCCGTATTGCCCATATGAAAAGGGAATTGCTCCCTCAGTTTCTACCTTGAGCAGCTTACCAAGGTTTACTAATAACGCTGGTCAACAAGCATTTTGCTACTGGGAGTCTTTCACCTTTACTTTAACAGGTTTCACTTGCTGACTCCAAATCTGAAAATCGTTTTCGTCCCGCAGCATGTCTCATTTTTTAGTTACGATGTTCCAGGTCTTGGACAACTAGGGTGACTGAATAGTAAAGGTGGATAACCACTTTGATGAATACCGGTAATTCCACTAGGGATGTCATTGAGATAAATAATTTTGCCACACATTACTAACTGCTTTGAGTTGTTTACCTTGTCATTATTCATTTTTTTTTTAATTATTTTTTTTTAATTAGCAGAAAAAATATTTGTTACTGATTACCAGGTCTTACATAATGACACAACACAGACATGACGGTGCAGTAGGTATTCTGTTTTACTGTTAAACATAACATTGCATTTCGGGATATTTTGTTTGTTAGATTCACCATTACTTTGAAAATTCTGTCAAGGCGATGGACAGAAACGGCAGAGCATTTAAGAAATAAGTTTGGTCTCGAGAAAAGTGAAGCCAAAATGAAGGAAGGTGTTTTTGTTGGTCCTGAAATCCGTGAACTGATGCTTTGACGAGGAGTTCAAAAGGAAACTGAAGCCCACTGAATGAGCACCCTCATTTGTGCAGGTTGTCCAGAATTTTCTTGACAGTCACAGAGCAGAGAATTAAACTGAGCTTGTGGAGAACCTTCTGAAAGCGTATCAGCTTACGGGAGCCAGAATGTCACTGAAGACGCATTTTTTACATTCTCATCTCGACTTTTTTCCATCAAACCTAAGCGATGTCAGCGATGAGCATGGGGAAAGATTTCATCAAGAGATAAAGGTGATGGAAAACCGATAGTGGGGAAAATTCACTCCGAGTATGATGGGTGACCACTGTTAGTTCTTGCAAAGAGAGACGGATGTGCAGTACAAGCGCAAAAGTGAGTGCCTCCGACATTTTTGGGCACGCTGACCTCACTTTTAAATTGAGGTAAATTGACATAAACATGTTTTAAACAAGTGTCTCTGGTATCGTCTTCTGGTTTGTTTTCAGAATAAACACATCAAAACAATTTTGGTAGGAGAGAGTTCAAACTCTAGATATCGTGTTGATATATTATATTGATATTCAAAAGTGTCAAAACGTTAATGATGTGTATTTCAAAAACCTGACGTGCCACCTTTATTCCGATTTCATATATGGAATCAGTGTAAAAAACTTAATAGAAAGCTGCTCTGAAGTTCCCAGTAGCAAACAAAAAATATTTTTGTAGACCAGTGTAATTGGACACAGTAGCCCTGTTAATTTAAACCTCCCCATATACTGACCATTGCCATGGCAGTGAAGTCGTTACCACACATTCTCTAGAAGAACGCTAGACTTCATTCAAAGGAAATTGAAGAAGAGATGAAACGATGTTTTAAAAACAGTCAGGAAAGAGTGAAAATGTTATTTCTAAACTTCTGGGACTCCATGATCTCCACTTGAGCATATCTGGAACGTGCTGGCTTGCCAAAATGACTACTCAACACAGCAATGGCTTATTCAAAAAGTAACATTCAAAGAACTGCACGTCTCTAGCACCTCAGCTCAGATCAGTGTTCAGGATCCCAGGCTGAGGAAAAATGGGAAGCATAGGATAGCAGTGAGGCAGAAACTTACTATCCAATTGGAACATTGGCACTAAGAAATACAAGGATGATATCCAAGCTTTTTGGATTAATGACAGACAAGTAAAAAGTACAGCTCTGTAGATGACACAGAGCTCACTGTGTCAGACACAGGACAGTAGGAACATCAGATTAACAATAAAATATGGGTGTGATGGTGTGGGGATGCTTTGGAATACTTACAGACCATTATTGAAGCCATGAATTGAACACTTTACCAGAATAATTCTATAGGGTGGTCCAGATCTAATTATGCAATTTTCATTACGCTTTAAGTTATTAAGTTTATTACATAGAAAAATCACCCAAAAAATCCTGGACCATCAAGAAGTGTGCGAACTGACGACATAAAGAATCGTCCCCGCATAAATCAAAGTCATCCAGATGATCTGGATCTGCATAATTAGATCTGGACCACCTTGCAGTGAGGACACACATCATAATGTGATATTTTAAATGCACATTGCCCCATTTGTATTTAATTCTTTGCAGGCACTGCCCTTATAATAAAAGTAAAAAAGACACTTGTTCACTTACCGGTTTGTTAACCGGGTGCACACATGGAGGAGACGCACGCATGCTGTCAGGTTTTGAGTGGACGGGGTGGCCTGTCTTTCCATTTGAAGGACCCTTGAGTGGAGGTGCATGCCTTCTACCTGTCGTGCTTCATCCAGGTGTTCTTCTTTGGGAGTTACAGTACTATGTGGTAAGTAACCAGTAGTGATGGGCTGCTCAATGCTGATGTGTTGACACTGTCAAGCTTTCAAAGCACAGCTTCAAGGCTTCTTTCAAATGCTCCCTAAACAAGATCCTGAGGCACGTTAGCACCACGATGTCACTAACACCTCCACAGCCAGAAGCCCTATTGGTCAGCCAGTCCACCGGTCTTTGCCGAAAAAAGTAAAAGCATTGACCTTTCTCCATCAGAGCGGTGTTCCAACATGCGTCATCCAATATTATCACTACTCACATAAGTTCTATATCTGCGGGTCCCATAGGTGGGACTCACGTATTGGGCCCGGTCAAACCAAAAATAAAGACTTTTTAAAAAAACAGTTATGTAGTACTTATCTACACGTTAATACTTTTTAGAGACATTATGCAAGATTCATGTGGGATACCATGTTTCTTGGTGTGGAGTCTTGTCTTCGCAAATTGCTGAATATATAGGTGCATCTGAAATTAGAATCACATTGAAAAGTTAATTTCAGTAATTTAATTCAAAAAGTGAAACTCCATATATTAAATAAAGTCATTACACACAGAGTGATATATTTCAAGCATTTATTTCTTTTCATTTTGCTGATTATGGCCTACAGGTAATGAAAACTCAAAATTCAGTATCTCAGAAAATTAGAATAATACATAAGACCAAAAAGTAAATTATTTTTAATACAGAAATGTTGGCCTGCTGAGAAGTCTGTCCATGTAGGCACTCAATACTTGGTCGGGGCTCCTTTTGCATGAATTACTGCATCAATGCGGCGTGGCATGGAAGCGATGAGCCTGTGGCCCTGCTGAGGTGTTATGGAAGCCCAGAATGCTTTGATTGCGGCCTTCAGCTTGTCTGCATTGTTGGCTCTGGTGTCTCTCATCTTCCTCTTGATGGATTCTCTATGGGGTTTAGGTCAGGTGAGTTTGCTGGCCAATCCAGCATGGTCATTAAACCGGGTATTGGTACTTTTGGCAGTGTGGGTAGGTGCCAAGTTCTGGTGGAAAATGAAATCAGCATCTCCAGAAAGCTTGTCAGCAGTGGGAAGCATGAAGTGCACTAAAATTTCCTGCTAGACGGCTACGCTGACTTTGGACTTGATAAAACACAGTGGACCAACACCAGCACATGACATGGCTCCCCAAATCTTCACTGACTGTAGAAACTTCACACTGGACCTGAAGCAACTTGGATTCTGTGCCTCTCCACTCTTCCTCCAGATTCTGGGACCTTTGATTTCCAAATGAAATGCAAAATTGACTTTCATCTGAAAAGAGGACTTTGGACCACTGAGCCCCCAGGTAAGACGGTTCTGACATCACCTCTGGTTCAGGAGTGGCTTGTCACAAGGGATGCTGTGCAGAGCCAAGGATCAAATGGTGACGCTGAAAAACTGCAAGGTGGAGTTCAGGGTGGAGGTTAGACAGGCACTGGGTGGCAGTCACCTGGCAGCTAAGTAACTAAAGCAGAAGTAGTAAGGGTGACAACAAGAAGGCCGAGCTGGGACAGATGTGCAGCAGGTTTGGGTGTTTAAGGATGGAAACAAGTGAGGAGGGTGTGTTGAGCAGATAGAAAGAGTACTTGGAGAGGCTGATGAATGAAGAGAATGGGAGAGAAGGTTGGGTGATGTGGAAATAGTGAATCAGGAGGTGCACTGGATTAGCAAAGTGGATGCCTTGAGGACTGGAAAGGCCAGAAGACATACCTGTGGAAGCATGGAGGTGTTTAGGAGTTTTTAACAAGATTGTTTAATGGAATCTTGGAAAGTGAGAGGATGCCTAAGGAGTGGAGAAGAAGTTCACGGGTGCTGATATTTAAGAATAAGGGGGATGTGGAGGACTCCAGTAACTACAGGGGGATAAAACTGATGAGTCACAGCATGAAGTTATGGGAAAGAGTAGTGGAAGCTCAGTTAAGAAGGGAGGTGATGATTAGTGAGCAGAAGGATGGTTTCATGCCAGGAAAGAGCACCACAGATGTGATGTTTGCTCTGAGGATGTTGATGGACAAGTAGAGAGAAGGTCAGAATGATTCGCATTGTGTCTTTGTGGACCTGGAGAAAGCAAATGACTGGGTAACTGAGAGGAGCTGTGGTATTGTATGAGGAAGTCAGGAGTGACACAGAAGTATGTAAGAGTGGTACAGGATATGTACGAGGGGAGTGTGACAGTGGTGAGGTCTGCAGTTGGAGTGACAGAGGTGGGATTACATCAGAGATCAGCTCTGAGTCCTTTCTTATTTGCAATGGTGATGGACAGGTTGACAGACGAGATTAGACAGGAGTCCCCATGAACTGTGATGTTTGCTGATGACATTGTGATCTGTAGCAATAGTAGGGAGCAGTTTGAGGAGACCCTGGAGAAGTGGAGATCTGCTTTAGAGAGGGGAGGAATGAAGGTCAGCAGGACCACCATGACAGAAAACATGTGGTGAGGATGGAGGGAGTAGAGTTGGTAAAGGTGGATGAGTTTAAATACTTGAGATCGATAGTACAGTACAGTACAGTAATGGAGAGTGTGAAAGAGACGTGAAAAATAGAGTGCAGGCAGGGTGGAGTGGGTGGAGAAGAGTGTCAGGAGTGATCTGTGACAGATGGTAACAGCAAGAGTGAAAGGGAAAGTCCACAGGACGGTAGTGAGACCAGCTATGTTATATGGGCTGGAGACGGTGGCACTGACCAGAAAGCAGGAGACAGAGCTGGAGGTGGCACAGTTAAAGATGCTAAGATTTGCACTGGGTGTGATGGGAATGGACAGGATTAAAAATTAGGACATTAGAGGGTCAGATCAGGTTGGACAGTTTGGAGACAAAGTCAGAGAAGCGAGATTGCATTGGTTAGGACATGTGCAGAGGAGAGATGCTGGGTATATTGGGAAAAGGATGGTAGGGATGGTGCTTCCAGGTAAGAGGAGAACAGAAGGTTTATGGATGTGGTGAGAGAGGACATGCAGGTGGTGGGTGTAACAGAGCAAGATGACAAGGACAGGAAGATACGGAAGAAGATTATCTGCTGTGATAATTGCTATCGAAACAAAAACTTTGACATTTCAAAAGGCATATTAAAGGCAAATGTGGAACACAAACTCCTGAGCTGATAAGAACATCAGAACATGTAACATGAACAGTAATACAGTACAGTGGAGAGATCCTCGCCAAAGAGAAAAAAAAAAACGTACAAATTTACTAAACCATAAACAAAGGTGGAAACATTATTGATCTGATAGGCAAAGGAGGGAAAAATAGAAAGCTACTAATGATCCTGCTGCAACCTCTAACCAGTCCCTTCAAACCACCAGTCTTCTTTGTTATTTCTTGGGGGGTATGGGGGTTTGAAAAAGCTCTAAGAAACTCTCCTATGTCTATTGCTTTTGTTGTTATTAATCACCATGTAGCGGGGCTACATAGTAATAGTGTTGTCAATGTTATTACTAATTGTGTCTTGTTTCCCTCGCCCCGTTTGCTGTTTATGTGTGCATCAGTGAATGTCATCCCCGTAAATACAGGGGGGGACGGATGATGGAAAGAGACCACAGCCCTAAGATGGAAAGCACCTGTTCTCAATCACAATCAGTTACATCCAGCTCTTAACTATTTAAAAAATCAGGAGGGAACAAAGAAAAGAGACAGGAGAGGAGAGAAGACAGACATTTTCATTTACACGACCACAAACCATTTTTACCTGCTGTTTACCACATCACACTTTTGGTAACCGGTTTGTTTTTCATTCCACCGGACTTGCTTCAATTCCCTCATCGCTAGAAACCCCGGGGTCAGACTTCATCATCCACCACAAGTCGAGGATTCACTGTGAGGTTGTTCCATTTGTTCCAGGAAATACAAACGCATCACATATCTCTTGACCAGTCATCCGCATTCAGGACAGTAATATACTCGGACTCAAGTTCACGATCATTCATTCCATAGTTCATTCATTATTGTTATTCGTTGTTGTTGTTTTATGTTACAGGGGCAAGGGATGGTTTGTTGTGTAAATATATGGTGGTGTCACGTTGTTGCTTTGGTGGAGGGATATACATACTGTATATATATTTTGTTTTACGTGTGACGGTTGTATTTTTTGTTATTTCATTTAATATAATTAATTACTTAATTTTACATACTGTATCTGCTTTTGTGTGCCTATATTTAATCTGTCGTTGTGGGGAAAATTATATTTGTTCGAGGTACAGCTTGATATATAAGATTCAATCTCAGTAATTTATCCAGGCCACAGGTCTTGGAAGTGTAGCTGCCGGCTGGGTAAGGGGTCGGCCGTTACAACCAAATTCTTTCTCCTGTTGTGTGGCATTGTGTGAAGGAAAGGTGTCAGGAAACGTGACAGTGTAGAGAATGATCTCTCGCATGCTGCTGAGGATTCGGTCGTCACTTTCATACTTTGCATTGTTAGGAAATGCTTGCTTCTAGACCTGTGTATGTCAGCACGCAGGTGAAAGGCTTACATCAGGGGAGAATTTCTTTAGCAGCATGGCTTTTGCTAGTGGAATTTCATGTTGTAGACTATGAGGAGGGCAGGCCAAGAGTGTCAAATCTAGAAAAGCATTGTCGGAGGAAGAAGACCATTTAGAGTACAGGTCAAAACATTTCTTTGAAAATCTATTTTCCATTTCTTCAGTAACTCTGTTCAGAAGGGGATTTCCTCCAAGACTGGCTGGGAGTGCTTAAAGAATCGGAGTCATTCTGACCAGGAGTGGAGAGAACAACGCCGTCTGTAAGCAGTTTGCTCAGGTGGTTCACTTTCTCTTTGCAGCAAGGGGGTATCAGTTGATATTTCAAAATCATCCCAAGAACCATCTTCTCAGATATCCTTCAGTGCTTCCAGAGAGGCACTGATGACGTTCCCAGCATGACACACATCTATAGACTGAGCTTGCAACATGGAATTTACAGGCTTCGTGACACTAAGAATTTTTTCACGAAATTTTCCACCCTCGATAAATTATGTTTCCTCAACTGTACTAGAAGCCCTGCTGCCCCTGTGCAAATAGTCATCGTACCTCCACTGTCTTCAGAAACCTCCGGCAAAACATTCAGGATATTCTCCTGATTCTCAAGAAGGCACTTGTGCACTGGATTTCCTGTAACATTTTCAGCAAGGGGGTATTATAATTCCTGCCTACATAATAATTATGAAAAACAGAATGAAGTGACCCAGAGAGGTCAAAGAGGTTTTTTGCACAAGACTCACTCTGAACTACATGAACCAAGTGCAGTTGATGGTTGGAGCAGAGCACAGATGGAATTTGACTACCAAGCTTCTGTTGCAACAATCCTGCACCCCACTTTTGTTCCCACTACTCATGACTGACTGGCTGATTATATATTATCAGGACTGTAACCGTCAGTGGACAGTGGGGGTCTGATTATTTCTGCAGGTATATGTGCAGCAGCTTGCCAAGTCAAGTCCAGCATAACAATTAAAAGTTCCTCTGGAACAGAGTTGCACACAAACCATCTACACTGAAAAAAGTCTAACATTGATGTTGTTCATTCAATGTAAATTTTCTCTTTCAAGCAACTTAAGATTAGTCATTTAGTGTTGTAGCTTGAAATAAATTTGGTTTCACATCTCAATCAAAGTAAAAAAAAATTTTGTACCAAAGTTAGTTACGGTGGAGGGAACAAACGTAAAAATCCTATTTCAGTTAACCTGATATTTTAGGTTGTTCGTGTGCTGTGTGGGAGGCCCATTTGTATTTTCTTCTGGTCAAACTTTCCAGCTTGCTGGCTTTCCAACTGCCAAAAAACAGGAACATTTTCCCCAGTGGAGTGGACGTGGCTATACTGGTCTGGACATTTTCAGCAGGAGATTTTAATAACAGAGGATTTCTGGTAAGTAACCCTGTTTCTCAACTGTTAATTGTAAGTATAAGAACTCATAATAAAACATACTTTCAAGAAAGCTGTAGAAACATTTCATAATTTTTTGTTGCATATTTAAGATTTACACTGCAAATGCTTGTGTCTTTGCACTAGATTTTTAAATAAATGTAAAAAGTACAGCATTGGAATGTGTTATGTTCATAATATTTCTAATAGCATAAAAACAGGTTACGACCAATAAACCATTTTAAATTGTAACAACTTAAAAAATAGATTTATTTCAGTATAAAACAAGTGAATTGCACCCAATCACTCGAAATGATTTGCCTCAACTTAAAAAATTGAGGGATCAATAGGCTAAAAAGCATTATATTGGTTCAGATTGTAAATATTAAGTGTGAATCATTGCATTAATTTTAAGTTGAATGGAGGTTAAACTTTTTTCAGTATACTATAGATTCTCTGTGTTATATCCATGTCAATTTCTGGTGTCATTCCACTTTATTAAACAACTTAATTGATCGACTTATTTGTTTTGATTTCTTCACAGCAAATCAATTAGTGTTAAATCAATCAACACTATGGGTGTACAATTTTACACTTTTCCAGTGTACATTTGGCGCCACACTGAAAAGTGTAAAATTAACACTTTAGAAATAGTACCATTTTCCACACCATTAAAGTGTAACTTTTTGAACACTTTTTAACTTGACTATTTCGCCAGATACTTCCTCGTCGATTTCTGTTCCAGTGTCATCGCAAACATACATAATTAGATCTTCTGGGAGCCCAAACCCTTTCAAAACTTAATGATATAAAGTAAAAGAAACAATCACAACTTTTACATTCGCTTGTTTTGAAAACTCGGTCAACACAATATAACAGTTATGCATTAAAAATACATACAAAAAGATTCTGCTTTTTACTCACCTTAATAAAATCAGTGATTGTGCAATCCATCCTCGACAACTTTAATAATTTTTTTTGTTTCTCGTACTGAGCTTTAATGAGCATCTCCACAATTTTTTGTTCTGTTACTTACTAAATGTCCAGTTACCGTCTCTCAGAAATCAGTCACATTCGTCTTCACAGAAGTATAATTATCTATGACCAAGACAAAAAGCGCGTTTTGCCGCAATATGGCGTCTTCGTTTGTAAAACTAATTAAGAAAATAAACAATTATGAGCACTTTGAAAAATAATAATGCTGATTATTACCGATACAATTTCAACTTCGCGTCTTAAAATTACGTTATGGTTAAACGTTTACTAAAAATGTCATCTTCGTTCAAAAATATTTTTTAAAATAACATCCAATGCGACATTTTTACAAACACGTCTTAACTCAGTATTAACAAATATACATATTTTGACTAAAATATTAACTACAATAAATTTACTTTAAGTTAAAATCTCAAAATACAAATCAGTACACTAACAACATACTACCTCTTCCATACACGTGGGAGAAGCCGCCATTTCAGTAAGCAAAGCAGACCAAACGTAGTACTACTTGCTGGAAGTGTGAAAGTGTATTTTAATCACATTGCAAAATAACAGATATTATTCAGAAATGAATAAACACTGTCTGGTGTAAGGTATGAAAAAACAGCTCTCAGAAGTCAACTCTAAACACTAACACTAAAATTTAACACTAGGTCATTTGCTGTGTTTGTGTGTGTGGATTACTTGAGTTGTTACCAACCTCTGGTGTAACTTTCATGTCAGTAGCCCCATTAGAAATATATTTACTGAGAAAAACATTGACGCGTTCAAGACTGATTTTCCCCGCTGTAAACGACATTGACAAGATGCCTGCTTTTGGAATCCCCTTCCCATTTCCAGCTCCCCTAATTAGTATCTCCTGTCTTGGTGAATGCCACATCTCGACAGTCGTGCCAGCTGACAAGTTCCGACAGGGGAAACAGAAGCGTTCTTCGTGTTTGAGTGAATATTCCAGCCACGGCCGTGATAGGTAGCAGCTCGGATTAAATGTAAAAGGTTAAAAATGTATGTGCATAAAATAAGACACCCCAATATTTTTTTGCTAATATTTTCTAGTGTTTTGAATGTCAAATTCATAGTGCATGGTGCGCTGCTGAACACTGTGTCAAGTAAAATACCCAAACAGTTCACTAGATGGCACTATCGCTATGGAGGAACCCTAAAACACCACAGAGGCAAGCGCGGCAGATTAAATCCTGCAGCCAAGCGGAACGCAAGCTAAAGTTTGTGCCTCTTTGTTTGTAACTACAGGGTTTGGGAATACACTTCTCTCTGACACCCACCAGGCCAGGGAGGGTAACAGTTTTGGGGGCTCGTCCTGGATTAGCTCCATTTCCTAAGGGGAGCTAATCACGAATAACTGAACCTGACTTCAAGTTGCTGGGCTAACGTGTTACACCACAGATTCCAGTGGTGAGGAGATGTCTGCTGTATTAGGATTATGACGTGGGATCCAGAGGCAGCTCCATCAGCTGATCAACTCCGCCAAAACAGATGTGCTCTACAAACTTGCAGCATCGATCAAAAATGAGGTACAGGAAGACTTGCCAGGGGATGATGCAACAGAGGTGGAACTCTACGACTTCATTGTGGACTTTTTTAAAAGTGACAAGCTGGAAAGTGAAGAGGACCAAGGCATGAGCCGCCTGTTAGCCTTCAATGACCTCATCACAGAACTGCAACAACCTCCAGAGGCTGTAGATGTGGAATGTACGTTAATGGCAGAGGCTGAATCATCAGCAACTCCTTCAATAGTGAATGCTGGGGCAGACAGATCATCTGTTGCAGCCAACCAGGTCACTGATGTGATTAAGTTGTCAGATGTTGCTGCCTTATTGCCTCGTAGAGAATTTAAAATACACAGTGGGCAGATTTCTGACTCTGATGCTAACTATAGCACCCTGTGCAGGCAGATGGATGAAGGGCTAGCTGAGGGGTTTACAGAAGCAGAGGTCTTACGAACTGTTTTAAAAATAATCAAACCTGGTACCTTTAAAGACATGTTGATGATCAAACATGGGTTAACTGTAGCTGAGCTCAAGCGTTTTCTCAGAGCACACTTGAGAGACAAGAGTAGTGCCGAACTATTTCAGGAGCTCAGTAATGCAAAACAACAGGACAAGGAAAGCCCACAACAGTTCATGCACCGTTTAATGGGATTGAAACAGCGTGTATTGTTTGCTTCCCAACAGAGCAGTTCAGGGCTTCAATATGATGAAAAGCTGGTTCAAAGAATATTCCTTCATTCGTTGTATCAGGGAATCAGTGAGAAATATGCTTACGTAAGGCGAGACTTGAAATCTGTCATTTCAAACAGGAGTGTGACTGATGATTTCGTCTTAGAGATAATAACTGGGGCAGTTACTGAAGAAGTTGAGAGGCAGACACGCTTAGGTCAGACACATAAGACAAAAACAGCCACCGTCAGTTCCGCACAGCAAGGGGAGACACCACGTACAGGCCAGCTTTCCACTGAAGTGCAGGCCATCATTCTTCAAACACAGGCTGAAGTACAGGCACAACACACAGCCCTGCAGGAACTGACAGCTAAAACCATCGAGAAGGCTCTCACCCCTGTTGCAAGTAGCCCAGAGTCCACACAGGCCAATTCCTTAAGTACTGTGCAACCACCCAAGTCAGGCACAAAGGGGAAATGCAAGCTATGTGTAAGTCAAGGGACTGCTAACTGGACCCATTGCTTCAGATGTTGCCAGGAAGGTCACAGAGCTGTCGGCTGTCTGTCAAAAAATAAGCCAGTGGGAAACATGAGAGGGTCACTGGGGAGGGACTACCAGTGATCACACCAGAGCCAGAGTCCCCCGTCATTGTACCCAGCTATGAAAAAAAGGCTCCAGCCAAATAGCCAGCCACCACTAAGACCCAGAGTGAGAAGAGGAAAGCGTGTAGCCAAGCTGATAGGCAGAAGGTGCATGCTTACGTGTTATCTTAATGGTGTCAAAACAGATACAGTGGTGTGACAAACTATTTGCCCCCTTCCTGATTTCTTATTCTTTTGCATGTTTGTCACACAAAATGTTTCTGATCATCAAACACATTTAACCATTAGTCAAATATAACACAAATAAACACAAAATGCAGTTTTTAAATGATGGTTTTTATTATTTAGGGAGAAAAAAAATCCAAACCTACATGGCCCTGTGTGAAAAAGTAATTGCTCCCGTGTTAAACAATCACCTAACTGTGGTGTATCACACCTGAGTTCAATTTCCTGATTACTGCCACACCTGTTTCAATCAAGAAATCACTTCAATAGGAGCTGCCTGACACAGAGAAGTAGACCAAAAGCACCTCAAAAGCTAGACATCATGCCAAGATCCAAAGAAATTCAGGAACAAATGAGAACACAAGTAATTGAGATCTATCAGTCTGGTAAAGGTTATAAAGCCATTTCTAAAGCTTTGGGACTCCAGTGAACCACAGTGAGAGCCATTATCCACAAATGGCAAAAACATGGAACAGTGGTGAACCTTCCCAGGAGTGGCCGGCCGACCAAAATTACCCCAAGAGCAGAGAGCGACTCATCCGAGAGGTCACAAAAGACCCCAGGACAACGTCTAAAGAACTGCAGGCCTCACTTGCCTCGATTAAGGTCAGTGTTCACGACTCCACCATAAGAAAGAGACTGGGCAAAAACGGCCTGCATGGCAGATTTCCAAGACGCAAACCACTGTTAAGCAAAAGAACATTAGGGCTCGTCTCAATTTTGCTAAGAAACATCTCAATGATTGCCAAGACTTTTGGGAAAATACCTTGTGGACTGATGAGACAAAAGTTGAACTTTTGGAAGGCAAATGTCCCGTTACATCTGGCGTAAAAGGAACACAGCATTTCAGAAAAAGAACATCATACCAACAGTAAAATATGGTGGTGGTAGTGTGATGGTCTGGGGTTGTTTTGCTGCTTCAGGACCTGGAAGGCTTGCTGTGATAGATGGAACCATGAATTCTACTGTCTACCAAAAAATCCTGAAGGAGAATGTCCGGCCATCTGTTCGTCAACTCAAGCTGAAGCGATCTTGGGTGCTGCAACAGGACAATGACCCAAAACACAGCAGCAAATCCACCTCTGAATGGCTGAAGAAAAACAAAATGAAGACTTTGGAGTGGCCTAGTCAAAGTCCTGACCTGAATCCAATTGAGATGCTATGACCTGCATGACCTTAAAAAGGCGCTTCATGCTAGAAAACCCTCAAATAAAGCTAAATTACATCAATTCTGCAAAGATGAGTGGGCCAAAATTCCTCCAGAGCGCCGTAAAAGACTCATTGAAGTTATCGCAAACGCTTGATTGCAGTTATTGCTGCTAAGGGTGGCCCAACCAGTTATTAGGTTCAGGGGGCAATTACTTTTACACACAGGGCCATGTAGGTTTGGATTTTTTTTCTCCCTAAATAATAAAAACCATCATTTAAAAACTGCATTTTGTGTTTACTTGTGTTATATTTGACTAATAGTTAAATGTGTTTGATGATCAGAAACATTTTGTGTGACAAACATGCAAAAGAATAAGAAATCAGGAAGGGGGCAAATAGTTTTTCACACCACTGTATGTTATTGGACAGTGGCGCTCAGGTAACTATATTGGCAACATCCTGGTTAGATAAACATTTATCAGATGTCACAATTAAGTCACTTGAAGATCTCTTGCCTGATGATCCATTCAGAATCACAGCAGCTAATGGGACTGAGGTACCTTTTGAGGGGTGGATTGAAATACTGGTGGAAATCAAAAGTGCAAAACATGGTCAAGTAGCCATACAGGTACCCATGCTAGTGAGTCAGAGCTGTGTAAGTGGTCTATTGCTAGGGTTCAATGTAATTGAGGAAATCATCTTAGAGAGCCTTGCAAATCTTGGGAGTGTCAGTTTAAGTGACCTGTTGGCAGAAGCATTAAAACTTCATAGAGACACAGCAGAAACCATAGTCTCTGTAATCAGTGAGAGTCTGGCCAAAGGAAATCCTCTAAACGATAACATCAGAGTACGAAAGAGGGGTCTCACTGTTTCAAGTGGTCAAATATGTGAGGTTAGGTGTTTTACCAGATCCTGGCCAGAGGGAGGGACGATGTTATTTGAACCAACCTTAAAAGGTGACTTATCAGAAGGGTTAGAACTGTTCCCTGCCCTAGTGGATATACCAATAGGCGCCTCAAAAACTGTAAAAATTCCAGTCCACAACTCTACCAAACATGACATTTTTCTGCCTCCAAAAACATTATTGGGCTGCTTAGAGACAATTATTGACAGCAGGCCAGTAAATTGGAGTTCACCTTCTCATCAACCAGTTAAGTCAAACAGTAATACCTACCTGTGCACCACGCATGCCAGCCAAGCCAGCACAACCGGTGAGAGTGTAAATAGCTGCACAGAGACACACACAAAAGAAAGATGGCATCCTCCTGTGGATTTAGAACATCTTGACCAGCTGTAGCAGCAGCAGGATATCGTGCGCCAGATGCTTTTTGAGGAGTCAGATGCGTTTTCAAAAGGGAATAGGGCCATAGGTTGTATCCCCAACTTACAACTTAAGATCAATGTAGTGGATAACAACCCTGTCCAAAAGTGCCATAACTCCGTCCTCAGGTCTCTGTATAGGGAGGTCAAAGAGTATGTACAGAACCTCCTGGACAGAGGCTGGATCTGCCAGTCTGTGTCTCCATATTGCTTACCAGTTGTGTATGTCCGCAAAAAGGACCAGACTCTACGACTGTGCGTGGATTTCCGAGGGCTGAATAGAAAGACCATCCCAGATCGTCATCCCCTACCACGAATCCAAGACCTTCTTGACAGTTTGGGGGGCAGTACATGGTTCTCCATACTGGACCAAGGAAGTGTCGTACCATCAAGGATTTGTGAGCAAGGAATCCAGACACCTCACAGCCTTCAGCACACCATGGGGGCTATATGAATGGATACGGATTCCTTTTGGTTTGACAAATGCACCCGCAGCATTTCAGAGGTGCATGGAGAGCGTGCTGGAAGGTATTAGAGACGAGTGCTGCGCTCCATATCTTGATGACGTACTGTGTTACTCAATATCCTTTGAGGATCATGTAAACCATCTCAGACTAGTCCTCAGTCGCATGAGGAAACACAGCATTAAACTAAGACCCACCAAGTGTGAGTTGTTTAAAAGAGAGGTTCGCTACCTCGGCCGACTGGTGTCTGGAGAGGGAGTGAAGATCGACCCCCAGGACCTGGAAGCGGTGTTGGCACTGAAAGCCAAAGAGCCTCGTACAGTTGGAGATGTCAAGTCCTTGCTGGGGTTTCTTGGATATTATCGCTCCTTCATCAAGACTTCTCTCGGATGGCGTGGCCACTGTTTAAACTGCTGCAAACACCTGCTGACACGGGAAAACGTAACACTCGCCACCAGCCATGCAAAAGAAAAGGCAGAATTAGGAAGTGAGATAAAGGCCAGTTGCCATCAAAGACATCCATTACGTGGACAGCTGAGCACAGGGGTGTAGTAGCCCAGCTAGTGGACATGCTGATTAATCCCCCATATTCTAGCCTATCCAAACTTTGACCTTCCATTTGTACTGCACACAGATGCATCCAACGATGGTTTAGGAGCAGTGTTATACCAACGTCAGGACAACAAATTACGCGTGATTGGGTATGGCTTAAGAACTTTGACACCTGCTGAGAAAAATTACCACCTTCATTCTGGTAAAGTCGAGTTCTTGGCACTCAAGTGGGCTATCTGTGACAAGTTTCGGGACTATTTGTACTACGCTCCAACATTTACAGTATACACAGATAACAACCCATTGACTTATGTCCTGAGTACTGCACGCCTAAATGCTGTTGGACACAGGTGGGTTGGCAAACTGGCCGACTTTCACTTTGATATCAAATACCGACCAGGGAAGATGAACGCAGACGCTGATACACTGTCAAGGTGCCCTGTGACACTTCAGGACAGACTCAAAGAACACACAGAAAGTGTACCACCAGAGGTTGTGTCCGCAGTATGGCAAGGGAGCAAAGCAGCTCAAGAGAATGATGTGCCTTGGGTCGCAGCTTTGGAGCTGGATGGTGAGAATGCAGATGCTGTGCCACTTGACAGCATTTCCAGTGTCACACCAGAAAACATCAGAGCCGCACAACAAGAAGATCCAGCCATCAAAGAAGTTGTCCAATTGAAACTTCAAAACTGGATTTCTAATGAAAAAGAAAAGAGAAACATGAGGAAAGAGACAAAGAGACTGCTATATGAATGGAAAAAACTAGAGGTGGATGATGGGATCCTCTATCGACAGACTGAACAACACAGGCAGCTTGTCCTTCCTGAGAAACTGAAACCCATGGTGCTCAAAACCCTGCACAATGACATGGGCCATGTTGGCTCAGAGAAAGTAGTTCATCTTGCACGAGAGACGTTCTATTGGCCCAACCTGCAGCAGGAGATAGAGGACTATGTTAATAAAAGATGTGCCTGCATTAAACAGAAACGTCCCAATCTTCCACAGAGAGCTCCTTTGGGACACATCTCCACCAGCAGTCCATTTGAGCTGATATGCATTGACTACCTCCACCTTGAGCAAAGTCAAGGTTATGAGTACATCCTTGTTCTTATCGACCACTTCACACGCTTTGCTCAAGCATACTCAACAAGGAACAAATCAGGGAAGACAACTGCAGATAAGATCTTCCAGGATTTAATCCCTCGTTTTGGATATCCTCAGAAACTCCACCATGACCAGGGAAAGGAGTTTGAGAACAGTTTGTTCAGCAGGTTGGAGCAGCTGGCTGGTATTGGTCATTCACGCACCACGTCATACCATCCACAAGGTAACCCCGTGGAGAGATTGAACCGCAGACTCCTTCAGATGCTGCGCACCCTGGAAGAGGGAAAAAAGAGCCAGTGGAAAGATTATCTACCTCATGTTGTGCATGCCTACAACTGCACACAGCATGAAGCCACCGGGTTTTCTCCATTTTTCCTCTTATATGGTCGACCTCCACACTTACCTGTTGATCTACTGTTCCCATCCAAAAGACATTCTGAGACAACTGACCAACTGAGGATGCGTACTGAATATGAAATTGCAACAAACAACAGCAAGAAATCCTCAGCTAAAGGGAAAAGCCAATATGATCGAGCTGTCAGGGGTGCCGTTCTTCAGCCAGGTGACCAAGTGCTGGTGAAAAACATGACAGAGAGAGGTGGACCTGGCAAACTGCGGGCTTACTGGGAGTAAATAGTGTACCGTGTTATGGAGAGAGTTGATGACGGACCAGTTTACAAAGTACAGCCTGAGAAAGGTTCCAAAACACTGCGTGTGCTTCTCAGGAATCTACTGCTGCCAGTTAATGACCTGCCACTGGAAGAAGCACACCCAGCACAGTGTCAGAAAAGGGAACAAAACTTAAAAAGAGAGAGACAGACAGAACATCACCAATCTGTGCAACCTCCTCTGACTGAGTCGAAACTAAAAGCCACAGCCCGTGAGTTTCACTCCTTGTTCAGTAATGAAACTGAAAACACAGGATTACGTGGGGAATGCACCACAAGCACAGGAACAGTTGGGAGAGGATTCTGTTGTGGAGGATGAACATCAAATGGATGAAGAAGAGAGAGCACAAGAGGGCCCAGAAGCAGAAGAGGATGAAAACCAAGTTGAGACAGAAAGAGTCAGAAGATCGCAACAGACAGCAAGGCCGAGAGAGATGTTCACTTATAATACACAAGGACAGCCATCTTATCAGAAGTGGAATGCTGGGGTGAACTCTCTTCTGTTAAACCACCCTCTCCCAAGTTTTCTTATAGGTGTTCCACTACCATACATCACACAAATATACCCCTATGACTATAACTGCTTAACCCAGGTACATTAACATGACTCTTTCACATTCCTTAGTGTTCAGACAAATGTCAGGAGACATTCAAAAATTTAAAAAACAGGGGAGAGTGTAAAAGGTTAAAAATGTATTTGCATAAAATAAGACACCCCAATATTTTTTTTTTTGCTAATATTTTCTAGTGTTTTGAATATCAAATTCATAGTGCTTGGTGGGCGGCACGGTGGCGCAGTGGTAGCGCTGCTGCCTCGCAGTTAGGAGACCCGTCTGGGTTCGCTTCCCGGGTCCTCCCTGCGTGGAGTTTGCATGTTCTCCCCGTGTCCCCGGTTTCCTCCCACAATCCAAAGACATGCAGGTTAGGTGGATTGGTGATTCTAAATTGGCCCTAGTGTGTGCTTGGTGTGTGGGTGTGTTTGTGTGTGTCCTGCGGTGGGTTGGCACCCTGCCCAGGATTGGTTCCTGCCTTGTGCCCTGTGTTGGCTGGGATTGGCTCCAGCAGACCCCCGTGACCCTGTATTCGGATTCAGCGGGTTAGAAATTGGATGGATGGATAGTGTTTAGTGCGCTGCTGAACACTGTGCCAAGTAAAATACCCAAACAGTTCACTAGATGGCACTATCGCTAGGGAGGAACCCTAAAACACCACAGAGGCAAGCGCGGCCAACAGAGTCACGCTGCAGACTGCAATACCTCACGGAACGTTCCGTGATATGAAGGGCGTTCCGTGTCTAAATTCCTAGGTATTGCAGGCTGCTAAAGCTAAAGTTTGTGCCTCTTTGTTTGTAACTACAGGGTTTGGGAATACACTTCTCTCTGACACCCATCAGGCCAGGGAGGGTAACATATACATCACAGCTTGCAGTGCCCGCTTGATCCGGAGGCGTCAGTCCAGAAGGCTGCATGTTCGGGCTAACAGCGGCAGTGCCCGAATTTCCAGGAACAAACTTTGATTTGGGGAAACAAAACTCGCTGCATGCTGCTTTTGGCTTCTTTAAAAGGACGTCCAGAACGGACTCTAAGCTGGTAATTTTGCTTAAACCGAGCATTAATATCAATTTTTGTAAATGTGTAATTTTAAATGTTAAATAGTGTTCTAGTGAGCTAACAATAACGTTAAAACTTAAAGTAAACATTATTATTCAACTACAGCAGCAATAACACATTTTAACAAAAAAAAAAAGGTTTATTAAGAATGCACGAATATTTACTCTAAAATATCAGGCGCCCACAAATGCTCCACAAACTGCCATTGAAGGGTCAAGGCAGCACCGCTATTTATTCTGCCCAATCAGCAAATCAGAAGTTAGGAAATTCTGCCATGAGCAGAGTTTGAAACGGCGCACAATAGTTGACTAAGTGGGCGGGCAGAACATACTTTTGTGTGGGCATTACCCAACCCTGTCCCTTTCTAGAACGGGCCATGTCGGGAAATCTATGAGAGAAACATTCATTTTCATACCCATCTATGCAGGAAGAACATCTGGTCAGACCGCCAGTTCATCTCACGTCGAAGAATCACACACGCCACACACCCAATTTTGCAGCGCCATTCCACCTGCATGTCTTTGGACTGTGGAAGAAAACCTGCGCACCGAGAAGAAACCCTGGCAGACACGAGAGAGGACACAGGCCGTGAACCACAGTGTCATTCAATTGCAATGCGGCGTTTTCTAAACTGGATGGTTTCAGCAGTCCTGCCGTATAACACGATTTATACAGCGACCTTAACTACAGTTTTATCAAATCGCGTAATATTTGTAAAAGCTAATAAATGTTTACATTGCGCAGCGCTGAAACAATATCTATGACTGTGAATATTTCGCTTTATTTTATTTTGGTACAATAAACAGCCCAGCAAACGAAGAAATTTTCTATTCCAGTAGTTTCGTTTTTTCCAATATGAAAGTGAAACCGAATTTGTATTAAAGCCCGCTTGCTGCCTTCCACAGCCAGACAGCTGAAGATGTCGAACACGCAGCCGGAAGAGACGGTGAAGAGCTACGACCCCAGCGACTGCACCCTGAATTTCGTCAGTAGGCCAGACGATATCAGTAAATATTAATATTTGTTCCTTTTTTCTTCACAAACTTTCCTCTGATCGACCGCTGAGTAATAGCATTTCAGTTAACTTATAAATATCACAAGTGCCGAATTGTTGGGATTGAATAGAACAGTAACATAAAAGCACCGCCTAAACGTGTCCTTTATTTATCGAGGCAGTAATGTCACGTCTGTTTTCTAAACCAAGGTTTTGTTATGTTTTTTTTTACATTAACCAGACGGCTGTTACCTTAAATTAGACGAGTGAAATCGTAATTTTTCATATTCTCCTTTCCCACAGTTGTCTAATTTATAGCCCAACAGGTGACCTGGTCGTTTATCCCGAAACCACTGAGCGCAGTGTAGGAATCGACGCGGATGAAGACGTGGAAAACGTGCCGAGTGACATTTATCATTTGTTTATCTGATATATTTGTTTCTTTGTTTTCTTTGATTGCCTCGTGAATGACCGCACTTGCGGATAATTTGAAACATTACAGTTGTCGAGTTGCTCGAAGTTCGTATACATTAGATAACGTTTATTAATCCCATGGTGAAATTCAAATGCATGCAGCAGCACAAACATAAAAAACAAGAACACTGACACACGGGACACAAGATACAGCCAATTAATCAATAAGAAAACTAAATAAACTTAACAAGTAAATCGGGTGAAGGCATTGAATTGATGAGGGAATAGGCAACCGCTGTATAGAGTTAAAGCATCCATCCCTTATCCAACCCACTATATCTTAACTACAGGGTCACGGGGGTCTGCTGGAGCCAATCCCAGCCAACGCAGGGCGCAAGGCAGGAAACAAACCCCGGGCAGGGCGCCACTCCACCACAGGAGTTAAAGCACATTCAATAAAATATTCAATAGTTTTTGCCTGCATTAAGAAAACATGGTCTGGCATGTTTTCTTTCCTTGCAGGGCGCTACAAGATAACCACAAATTGATGATAAAAGATTTGTGAAGTAGCAATGGGTTGCTAACTTTAAAAGTACTCTCTCTGCATACAGTCATACAGGATAAGTTCAGATTTTCTTAATCTTTAAGTGTCCCTCCAGGTAGCCTACAAAAATGATGGATTTATTTATTTTTTTTCTACATATTGTGAAATACTTCAAAGCAGAAGGAACCAGTTTGGTATGCAAAGAAGCCTTCCCAGAATGCAGTGGTGCTTTGTCAAGCAATAGGACCCAGTAAAGAACCATAAATTGCCATCAAAAAACCAGGATTTATAAAAGTGTAATTGACATTTCTCCTTCTTTGCAGATGCAGCAGGGTTGTAATAAAGAAGTTCTGAATATTTTTTGTTCATTTATTTATATTTTTTGTAAGCTTTATTTACACATTACAAAATAGAATCCATAACTATTTCATCTCCCCCAAACAACTTACACACAGACTGGGAAGCTTATTCAGGCCGGGAATCACAAGTCTAAACCAGGCCACCCAATTTTCTTGTGTCGGCACATTCTCAAAAAACCAACAGACACCATTTTGTCTTGGAATGTTTTATGAATGAGGAGACAGTCGGTTCAGCTTTTACACATACGTTTCACTCTTTAATATTAGTCTCAAGACAACCTGTGATAAAGTGTGGAACAACACTTCCTAAATAAATAAACCATGTCGTTCTATAATATTTATATCAAAACAAATGTACAAAAAGTAGTTGTCAGTGGAATCCCACAGTACAGGGATTATTACACTTTGGGAATCATTAGTTTGGGGTTTTGTTTTGGGTGGTACTGGAAAAATAGGTCCAAATCTTTATACTGAGGCCGCGCTGGTCCTGCACTGTCCGCTGTTCTGTGTTCTAAACCTTCCTCTGCCATGAGTTGTTCTCTTAAAGCTCTTAACACATTTCATTGTGCTGCAAGAGAACAAAGTGATAAATAATACCTAATTTCATTGACTATCTGTTACTTTTTCTTATATTTTCATGGTCTATAATAACAATAAGTACAATATTTTATAGTAACAACAAAAAATATCAATTTCGTATCCCCACTTACAACTACTGTACCTACAATTCTCCATGCTGTACTGTCAATCCTTGTACCTGTTGCTTGCCCAGAATACCTGCCACCCTGCAATGTCTGCACTCCTGTAACCCTTCAAAATCAGGATAAAGTAGGCTATGAAAATAATGAATGAACTAATGCATTTCATTGTCACTCTTCGTAACCTAGAGGCCCAGACAAACTTGATATGTAAAATACCTTTCTATTAACAATGCACACCATTTGTATGTACAGTAATCCCTCGCTATATCGCGCTTCGACTTTCGCGGTTTCACTCTATCGCGGATTTTAAATGTAAGCACATCTAAATATATATCACAGATTTTTCGCTGGTTCGCGGATTTCTTTTAATTTATGCTACACGCTTCCTCAGTTTGTTTGCCCTGTTGATTTCATACAAGGGACGCTATTAGCGGATGGCTTAGAAGCTACCCAATCAGAGCATGTATTACATATTAACTAAAACTCCTCAATGCTATAAGATATGCATCCCTCGCGGTGCTTGATTGTTTGCTTGTCTCTGCCTCTCTCTCACCCTCTCTGACATTCTCTGCGCCTGACGGAGGGGCTGTTTGCTTAAAAGATACTGACGCTCCTCTAAAAAAATGCCGCTTTATTGCGGTGCTCGGCATATTTAAAAGCACACGTATTGATTTTTGATTGTTGCTTTAATCTCTCTCTCTCTGACGTCTTCTGCGCCTGACGGAGGAGATGTGAGCAGAGGGGCTGTTTGCACAGAGGCTGTTTGCTTAGAAGATACTAACGCTCCTCTAAAAAATGCCGTGGCAAACTTAAAAGCACAAGTATTGATTTTTTGATTGTTTGCTTTTCTCTCTCTCTCTCTCTCCCTCTGAAATTCTCTGCTCCTGAAGAGAAGAAGATCTCTTTGCATTCTTTTAATTGTGAGAAAGAACTGTCATCTCTGTCTTGTCATGGAGGACAGTTTAAACTTTTGACTAAAGGGTGTTATTTCATGTCTAGAGGGCTCTAATAATGTTAACAATGTGGGAGAGTTTATAAGGGCTTAAAATATATAAAAATAACTACACAAACATATGGTTTCTACTTCGCGGATTTTCGTCTATCGCGGAGGTTCTGGAACGGAACCCCCGCGATCGAGGAGGGATTACTGTATTCTGTTGAATGTAATAAATTTAAGATACTGCACCAAAGCTGAAAAGCCACAGGCACCCATAGTTCTATTCATTCATTAGTTCGTAGTTTAAGAAAAATGCATCATCAAAAACGTGTTTTACTCTGTGCATTCGTTCATTCTTAAAAAATGAACATTATCTCTCTTTTATAAAAAAAAAAACTTGCAACGACATGAGACATTTTCCCTGGGACGAGATGTAATCTTTTGAAGAGAGACACTTTCACTTCCCGCGTGACGGCAAGTCACGTCATTCTTGCAACCTTCAGACGCAAGTCCCGTAATACATAAGCAGATCAGGTTAGAGAAAATGGAAGTAGGAAAATTCGAACGTCTCCAAAAATGAGGGTAAAGATCGCATTAGAGCAAACAAATGGAAAATATTACTCGGTGAAATAACGGAACAGCGAAAAGAGATCGAATATTCAGGTGCTGTACAGACTTTTAAACGTTCGCAGCTCCACACGAAATGCAGATCACGCGGGACGCAGCAGCAGCACACAAGCAGCTAAGAGGAGTTAAAAAAGCCACCTGTTACTTGTTTCCCAATGTATCACCGTTTAAGAGGGGTTTCGGAGGAGCGGCCATGTCTCCTTGGGGTGCGTTCAGCCCCCGCCTTCATAACGGTGCCTACCGCTGGCTTAGGTGAGCGAAATGCAGATCATGCGTAAGGGCAGCAGCAGCCCGCAAGCAGCTAATCAAGCAAAGAGGAGTTAAAAAAAAATGTATTTGTTTCCCTTTGTTTCACCAGGGGTTTCGGAGAGGCGGCTGCTAGCAGGGGGCAAAGCCCCCTAGCATTTATTAAAAACAGTTTTAGCCTAAACCATAACTAATGTTTTATGCAGGTATGCATTTTGTGAAAACGTGACTGTTCCTGGCCAGTTTGCATTCTTCACACAACATCTCTGCTATTGTCTGAAGACAATGTTAAAGGCCACATGCAAAATGAATTTAGTATAATGCGTGCATATTTGTTCATTATTGAACAGAAACAGATGTGCTTTACATGAAAACTTTAAGTAGACTCTGCTTTCATCGAGTTTGCATTCTCCACACAGCATCAGTGCCGAGTTTAACTTTGTTCACATGCATACCGTTTAAATGAAAACAATTGACAACAGAGATAATTGATTTTAATGAAATCAATTGTTGCACATGCCACTGTAATAAGCTTAAGTTTAATATATCACTATGCTCTGTGCAAACATTTCTTATAAGTCTGCTTTTTTCTACTCAGATGCATAGCTGACACTAGAGCCAGATTAAGTACAGAAGTTCACCATGTTGAAGTGCTAGGCAAGCAGAGTGACATAAGACAGATTGGGACAACTGGAAAACGTGCAGATACTGTGTACTATTTCTATCTGTTTAAAGTCAGCATGGAATTGTATCCTTGTTTGGAAGTGCATGTTCACCTAAGGGAGGCCCTGCACGTGAAGAAAGAGTATAAATCCTTGAAACATTGCCCGGCACACATTTTGAAGCCTACGGGCAGATGGAAGATATCATCATCCGATCCCGAAAATGCCTTCCACTGCACCGATGGACATCAACAGACTCAGCACCCCGGACCCCACTCCCAAAATGGGTTTTGTCATTGGCTTCCTTCGTCTGTTATGCAGCATAAGCCGACAATAAACAAAGCTAAATTATTTCTCTTGCGTGATTTCTTACCGGCGTATCACTAGTGAGGGGGTGTCGCCTTTTATTCTCTAACTCTATAGATTCAGATTACGTAACACGCCACAATCACGAAAGAACTCATTCCCAGGGAGCTAGTGCTCCTTGCTTGACACAGCTCCATAAAGATAAAGAGTACCCAGTCTGGGAGAGGTGCCCGCAGGTGAGTGTCTGGCGGCTGGGCCTACCATGGGGACTCTGACTGTCATATGTGCCTATGCACCAAATGTCAGTTTAGAGTTCCAGGCCTTCTTAGAGTCACTGGAAGGGATCCTAGCAAGGGATGGTGGTCAAGATGCCCAAAACACAGAAGAAGCATAAAATACTTAGAAACCAAAGTTATAGATGTTGATTGTATGAACAATCATGACCCAGTATTTGTTAGTGCCATAAAATGGTGACAACCCATAAAAATAATATACAGCAATCCAGAAAAAAACAAAATAGTTGTACTTGAGAAAAAAGGAAAAAATGCAATAAATAGCTAAATCTAAAATGCTGGTTCTAGTTGTAAATGAGCATTAACAGAAAAGCATCTCACGAGGATTCATTGAAAGTAACTTTTCCTTTTTCAATACTGTACCTTCTAACTCCATGCTATGATGTATTTGGCTAATTAATAGACATTACTGGTCCTTCCAGCTCATCTGAGCTGGCAAAGGACCCGGTGACAGTTCTACTTCTGTCACACACAAAATCATTTAGTGATGGAGTGACAATATTAATAAGTTAAGCATTGTTGTTTTAAGGTCTCTCTTGTTACAGCCGGCGATGATGACCCAAATACCCTCAGAACTGAGATGTCCTGCGGACATGCAACTAATCCAGATTCACTGACAGGATGGTGCAGAAGTCTAATGGATGAGGTATGTTTGACCAGAGTTTTTGTTTCCTTGTGTGAAGAAGTGGGGGCAACTCTCATAACTTTCCTCCACCCAGCTTAACACCAAAGAGTCCAAACTATGGAAAAAAAAGTTATTCAAGGAGAGGAACATATAAGGATAGGATCACTTCTTCTTCTTAGCCACCAATTAACCCATATGTGTTTTTTTTGTATTGAATGAGGTTTTTAGAACCTCATTACAGTGCATGGCTGTTAACAATGGGGACACCTTGTGGCAAAATATAAAATTACAGGAACCCCAGAAAAGTAAGGTTGTCTTACTTAGTTAAAAAGCTGATGTTCCATGTTGTGACATGTCCTCGGTATGATGTTAAATGGCATCCGGCACTGCAAGAGATCCTTTGACTTGCCGGGAAATCATAGGGGTTGATGGCAGGATTGGCATTCCAGCCATCTTAAAGAAATTTAATGCAGCTCTGAAATGACAGACACTGTGGTGAAAGTGTCTTCACGTTCCTTGACTTTGCAAAAGGTCAGGGGCTGTGGATTGCTGGATCCTAGTTTTAGCGCCCTGAGCTGCATTGTTGGAGTTGGTACTCCAATACTGGTGGTGCGATGAAGGAGATTGATCACATCCTCATGGGCAGACACTGGAGGCTCCTATAGAACTGCAGGGTCTACAGAAGTGCCCAGTTTACAAATTCTGACCACAGACTTTTTGTTGCTACTCTGAAAATCCAGCTTGGGTCCAGTAGGCTACCACCGGCTAGGAATATGAGGCTGGACCTGGCCAGACTGATGCAACTGATGATCTTAATGTGATGTGGAAGACCTTCCGTGACAAGACCCTAAAGGTTGCTGAGCGTTGTGTTGGTGTTACCGGTGTTCCCAGAAGGAAGTGTTTCATCTCACAGTACACCCTGGATATCATCAAGAGGAGTCGCAGCGCACGGCTTGATGGCAACTCCAGTCTGTACCGGAAACTGAGAGGGACGGCTGCATGAGCTCTGAGAGCAGATAAGGAGGTGTTTGTTAGAGGAATCTGTGAGCAGGTGACACTCCATCTTTGGTTTAGTGACCCACGTCCTCCTTACAGAGGATTCGAAGAATTACACACATCCAAATCTGTTCCTAGTTGCACTCAGGGTGGCTGATGGAATGGTCCTTATGTTGACACTGCAGTTGTGACCCACTGGGCTGGCTACTTTGAACAGCTTTTTAAAGATGATCCTACGGCTATGACATTAGATATCTCTGGGTCTAAGGTTCTTGAGGCTGATCTTCCAGTTAGCTGAGAGCCACCCAACCTCACTGAAATGGCACAGCTGAGGGTAAGGAAGGTTGCATGGATCTGTGGCATCTGGGGGGAACTTCTCCAGGCTGGTTGTGAGGCTGTCCTCCTGGCATTGCAAGCAATCTTTGCTTCCATTTGGGAGACGTGCATCATCCCAACTGACTGGAAAACAGAACTTGTCATCCCTAAATGGAAAGGGAAGGGGATCACCTAGATTGGAGCAACTAAAGGGGGATAACATTGCTCTCGGTGATGGTTAAGGTCCTTGCTGGGGTCGTCCTCAATAGGATCCGTGATCACTTACTCACCTACCAGCGACCAGAACAGTCTGGTTGTACACCTAAGAAGTCTACCATCGACCGCATCCTGGCTGTGCGGGTTCTCAAGGAGCACAAACGTGAATATAGGCAGAGGTTTTTTGCAGCCTTTGTCGATTTTCGCAAAGTGCTCAACTCAGTTGATCGAGCTAACCTGTGGGGCACCCTGAGACTTCGCAGGATCTCAACAAAGTTGCTGGATATCTTGGCTGGCCTTTACACTGGCACTCTGAGTACTGTGCAGAGTTGGGGAAGAACCTCTGCATGGGGGGTCATGAGGTTGCAGGAAAGGAGTGTGTGGCGCTCCCAATATCTATGCAAAAGGACGAAGGTCCAAGTCTTTAGAGTCCTTGTGCTCCCTGTTTATGAGACATGGATGATATCCAGAGACCTGAGATGAAGACTGAACTCCTTCATGTGTGTCTCTTCAGAGAGGCCTTGGGTACCGCTGGTTTAACATTGTGTTGCTCACAGAGTCCCGAATGAGGCACATAACCTACATTGTGAGGGATTGTCAGTTATGGTACTACGGCCATGTGGCATAATTACCCGAGGGCGATCTAGCTTATGGGATCCTCATTGTTGAGGACTTTAGTGGCTGGACCATGCCAATGTGACACCCATGTAACACCTGGGTCCAGCAGATACGTGGTCTTTTCAGGAGGGTGGGACTGGACCACGTGTCTGACTGGGACGATGCCAACCAGGATGCTGAGCTGTTTCATCATGTGGTTGGTTTCGGCAACACACTGTACCAATGCATGTTCCCCAACCTGACCTGACCTGACCCTGTTGTGATAACATTGTGAATCAGGGATGTTTAAGAGTACAAATGCTTAACCAGAAAACTTTTCACATCATCCAGCCTAAGTGAAGAAGAGGGGGCACTCTTGTACCAAGTGGCACCCTTGTACCAATTAACGTCCTTCTTCCTCCCCTTCATCTTTTCCCATTTCTATGTGGGGTCAATGTGTTTAATCAACCTTCTCCATACAGCTGAGTCCTGCACCTCTGCCAGTCAGATCCATTTCCAGCAGATCTTTTTACTTTATCCATCCACCTCCGCTTTGGGCTCCATCACTTTCTATCCCCCTGTACTTCCATTCCCATCAGTGTTTTGCCCACATATTCCTTGTCTCTCATCATCACATGTCCGTACCACTTCAGCCTTCTTTCCTGTACTTTCATATATGTTTCTCCCACTTTTGTTTTACCTCTGATTGACTCATTTCTTATTCTGTCCTTTTTTGGAACTCCACATATTCATCTCCACATTTTTTATTGCTGCCACATCCAACCTCTTCTTCTGTGCTGCCTTTTACTGCCCATATCTCAGCTCCATAATTCATTGCTGGTCTTGCCAATGTCTCAGATACGTCACTTTTAACCTTCACCTTCATTCTTCATTCACACAATACCCCTGGTACCTTCTTCCAATTGCTCCATCCACTGCACTCTATGGGTTATCTCTGTACCTAATTCTCCATCTTGGTCAAGATAGTTTAACTTGTTCACTCTTTTCAGTAGCCCCCAACCCCCACGGAGTCTAACTACTGAATCCTGATCATCATTAAACCTCTGCTTTTTTGTCGTCTTCTTCCTATTCATCTTCAGTCCTCTGTCTTCTAAAGCCCTTTTCCATTCTTCCAACTTCCTCTCCACTTCCTCCTTTCTGGTTCTACACAACGCAATGTCCTCAGCAAAAAGTCTGCACCAGGGCGATTGGTCTTGAGTCCAAACTATGAAAATAGATATGTTTATTAAAGAAAAGGCACAACTGAATAATAAACAAAAGGAAGATTCACCTTACTGCCTCTCAGGACCATTCTAGAAAGGTCCGATCTACAAAGCTATAGTATTATACTGGTTATTAGCACTCCTGTCTATTTCTGTCTCGTTAGATCAGTCGCGCACACAGTTCTGGCCAACTTCTTTCTGTTAATGTGTTTGGAAACACAAAATACCACAGACTGTATAGTTAATGACTGATATTAATTCTGATGGAGAAAGCACATCCTGTAGACACACCACTTGCAGGAGGAATAGGGTCCGGGTGGAATGAGGCGGCGGTCGGTCAAAGGCAGAGGCCTTGGTGGACCGAAAACCAAACACACAAATTGACTCTTGCAACATAGATGGAAACAGATTTGTGAAATACCAATAAGTCATGATTTTAAAAGGAGTATCATTGCATACAGTACAGGAGTTCTTAATCTGTTAGTGCCCTGCTAGGTACCCTATGGAAGATTATTCCCACCACAAAAAAAAAATTGCATTATTTTGCAAACAAATTTAGTTATTTTGAAACAATTATTGCATTGTTTTGCAAAAGTATTGCATTATTACACAAAAGATATTGCCTGATGTAGTCAGTAAGATGCTGTTCCTGTAAAGAGAATAGCAAATTAGCATATAAAGTCATAAAAAGTAATTAAAAGCTTCTAAAACATTAGATTAAGCATAAATTAGAATGTTAAGCAAATAGTTAACTAAAAATCAGTTATATTGCATTATTTTATAGGCTTACATTAAAATTTCCAAAGTAAAGAAAAGAACAGCTAATTGATACACCGAGACCAGTTTTGGACAGGATAAGAGTTTGAGAACACCTGAGATTCAAGGCTAGGAAGAGATAACACAGAGAAGAGGCCTCTGGAACCAGCTGGGTTGCTGAATCAGCAGAAAGGCTTTTACTGTAAGCAGGGTCACGCTGACCTAATGCATGAAGAGAAAATCTTAGTAAATGCAGGCATTAGCAAAAATATTTGTAAGAATATATTAGCAATTAACTTTAGTGTAGAAATTAAGACAAATCAAGCAATGATTAAATGAAAGCACATACTATACTTCTTTTAATTAAAGCTTAAGCTTCAGGTCACTATTGTAAAAAGTTTGGAAGGCTTAAGAGAGGAAACGATGAGAGGAAAACCCATATATGGAGTTGAAGCCTTGGCCAGTTAGAGAAAAATGGGAACAGAATAGAAAGATAACACATTCCATAAGGGGGCCAGTAATAGGAAAAGTAAGGAGAAAAAAAAGGGAGTCAGAGGAGGTAGGCAAACAAGCTCATTAGAGCAAGGTCAGAAATGATAGGAAATTACATAGTAAAGCCCAAAAATGGTGAAAAGGAAGCCTTCCACCCAGTCTTAGACCAATCAAAATAAGCCAAACAGACACCAAGAGGAACAATGGATAGTGAAGCCAGGTGCAGAATGAGCTGATTGAATGAGCCAAAACGATAAGAAATTGTTATAAAAACTTCAATGGCTGTAATGATCGTTGCTCAATCACATTCGGCCGAATTGGGTTGAGTCCGTGTTGTTGATTTATTGCAATAAAGCCGTAAAACTCGAGTTCTAATAGCCTTTATTTTTAGGTAAAAAGCCTTCTGATGATGAATTTTTCGCCACAACACCATTCATTAAAGATTTCAGTTTTTTGTCTACATATTAGAAAGTTTTTCAAAGCACAAAGAACCAACTTCATATACAAAGAGCCGATCTCAGAAAGAAAATAATGCTTTGTCAAGAAACCACACAACTCAATAATGAACCTTAAAATTCCATTGAAGAGCTGTGATTTTTCAGAGTGTATGTATACAAAATGCAATATATAGATTGGTTTGACAAAGTATACATTTCAATTTGGTGCTAACCCTAATTGAAGTTAATAATGTCAATTATAATACTAACGGCAATAATTGTCGATTATTATTTTTGTTGTAATTGTGCGCCACTATTACTGCTACTAATAAAATTGACCTCTTTATCATGCCATGACTATTTGTTGGCTCATCCTTATTTTATAAACCATCTAAATACTCACAGCTGGCAGGGTGTGATGCTGTGGCCCTGAACCTTGGCTTTTTATTCAGATAAAACATGAGGGGACCACACTGTACCTGCTCTCACCTCTGTGGCACCAGGCTGACACACGTCTGACTTCATGCAGGCAAGGGTGGTGGGTATACTCTGAATTGGCTCAGTGCAAACAGTCATGAGCTGTGACAGAATGACGCTCAGTTTAAGGCCAACACTGCTAGAATAGGCTCAGTTTTTGGCATATTTGAGTTTGAACAAAAAAAAAATATATATATATATATTTGCTATACCTCATGCTTTATAAATCAGACACTGACTGGAGTCCTTCTCCCTGTCTCCTGACTTATATTTCAGGGGCTGTATGTTTTTAAGTGCCCTGCATTAAAAGATGGAACGATGCAAAAATGCGAGGCTGTCTGGTCTTATGATGAAGTCCGAAGGCTGGCATTGCTGACTGATGAGGAGCAGGCTGACTTTGAGGAAAAACTTGCAGTTATGGCTGCTGCCGAGTACTGTGAATTTAAGCAGGTAATCTTTTCATTGCATTGATTTTTTTTTAAATTATTCAAGATAATATGAAGTAGAACAATGATGTGCTATGATGGTTCGTACCCATGGATTGTGTCCTTTAAATTTATTGATATGTTTTATATTACTGATGCAGTGCAGTAGCTAGTGGTGCAGGGTTCAGTTCCCAGCCCATTCATTGCCTGTGTAGAGTTCACATTTTCTGCCTTTGGAGAAGGGGAAGATCTCTGCTGTAGCAGGGTAAATGAAGAAGCAGGGCAAAATCCAAATGCTTGGGGTGCCAACAGGGCAAAACCCTGTTTAATTTGAACAAAAATCAAGAAAACCAACAAAGAAAAAGATGTATATTAGTGTGATGTTTGTGAAGTAGTTTCCGTTTGAGAATCGCTTGGCAGCAAACTGTGGTCTTGATCTGCACACAAGCAAGGTCAGCGCTGAAAATGAGACTCCGCTTTTATAACAGGGAACTAGAAGAGGTGGGACTTCCTTGGCTTCAGTGCCCTCAGTTTCATGACGCTGTGAGGGGAAAAAAGAGACAAGACCATTAGTGACAGCACCCCATCTTGTTCCGGGGTGGTACAATTCACTTTAGGTATACCTGGAAGGTGACCCTCTGCTGCACGTGTGACAATGTAGACAAAGGGTTAAAGATTCAACTAATTGTAAACTCTAAACTGCAGAAGTGTACAGCAAGCCAAATTAACATTTTGAGATAACCTGGAAAGGCTTTTACGATATAGGTTGTTAAAATGAATTACTCTTCCTCATCCGTTCCTCGATAAACATTAGAACAATTTTGAATAGGACGGGCCATTCTGCCCAACAAGCTCACCAATCCTATCCACCTAATTTTTCTAAATTAACATCATGTCATAATTTGAAAGTCCCTAAAGCCCTACTGTCCACCACACTACTTGGTCATTCACTTCACGTGTCTGTGCTTGTTTGCCTTTATGGTGTTGGGGTAAGGGGTAAGCTGAGCTACAGATGTATGAGATATCTTGAAATATCTGAAATAATATACAATACAATACAATTTATTTTTGTGTAGCCCAAAATCACACAGGAAGTGCCGCAATGGGCTTTAACAGGCCCTGCCTTTTGACAGCCCCCCAGCCTTGACTCTCTAAGAAGACAAAGACAAAACTCCCAAAAAAAACTCAGTAGGGAAAAAAATGGAAGAAACCTCGGGAAAGGCAGTTCAAAGAGAGGCCCCTTTCTAGGTAGGTTGGGCGTGCAGTGGGTGTCAAAAAGACAAAGGGGGTCAATACAATACAATACACAGAACAGAACAAATCCTCAATACAGTATAAAAATTAAAATTTTAGAAGTATGTAACAGAATTTAACAATGGATGACATCACATAATCCATCCATCCATTTTCTAACCCGCTGAATCCGAATACAGGGTCACGGGGGTCTGCTGGAGCCAATCCCAGCCAACACAGGGCACAAGGCAGGAACCAATCCTGGGCAGGGTGCCAACCCACCGCAGCATCACATAATAAGATTTGGATATTTTTAGAGTCCTGGAGACCTCATCCATCAAGCTGCCTCCCCATTTGGCCATTCCACAGCTGAAACAGTGCTGGGCCAGCCAATCCGATAAAAGGATCCCTCTTTCCCACAATTCCTGCGATCCTCCATCAGGGGTGACTTTACCATAAGCAGGCACAACAACATGGCAGGTGGGCCGTGGCACCAAGTGCCACATTTGAGTACCGAGAAGAGAAACAGAATAGGTGAGGGTTAGTATCAAATTCTAACTCTCATGTTACTTATGTTTAAGTGCTAATGACTAACAACAGAGATGCAGTCTGTACAGTAAATCAGCAGCTCTAGTCAGGGTGGCAAATTGACATGGAGCTATTTTGAGATAACTTGGAAGTGTATTTCAGATAACTTAATGTGAAGGAACATATTTTGAGATATCTGGAAACAAGTGCCACCTTTTACGACGAGATCTCCCAATAAATTTCAGATGTCTTTCTAAACATTAATGTGGTTTGCCATATATTGGAAGTGTCCCTTGATACCACTGGATAGCCCTGTGTCTTACTGTAATGGAAAGAACAGATTCAAATCATTGGTGTGTTTCTCGTCAAATAAACATTTATATGATTAATTTAACTCAATGTTTTATTAACAATTTATTACAGACGTACAGGGGAAACAGCCTACAAAAGTTGGAATAAATGTGTACATTGGAAAGCTAAAGCGGCACCTTTCACTGTATTTCTGTAGGCCCGCTCAGTAATGACAGTCTGGCACCGCAGTAAATACGTCCAACTATTGAGGCTGACTATGCTTTAGGAAAATAAAACAAACCTCAAAACTGATAAAATAACTTATGCAATTGTATTTTTCAGTTTTTGCCTGAAATGTCAAAAGTGACTTAACTAATTTTTTGGTTACAATTGTTCTATACCAGTGTCCCGGGTGCAAGACCTTTGTGGAGAGAAAAGATCTGACCAACCTGAGTGTTCACTGTATCATATGCACAGCTCAAAAGGGAAATAGTTATGACTTCTGCTGGCAGTGCCTGAAGGTGTGGAAGGGACCAGCACCGCGATCTGACCGATGTGACAATGAAGGATGTACCAACCAGGAACTCGATGCCCTGCAGTCCTGCCCAATCATTAGTCTGCCTGACACAACAATAAAGGACTGCCCCCAAATCCGTGCTTGTCCTACTTGTGGGAAACTCGTTGAACACAATCAGAAATTTTGCAAAAACATCCGCTGTAGGAGGTGCCAGGTCGAGTTTTGCTTTGCCTGCCTGGAGACGAAAGCCGTGTGTAAGGAAACTGGCGGTGAATATTATGGCCTCTGTGCCAAACCGGTAGCTCCAAGGCAAATGAGCATTCCAGTTTGGAGCAGACGTGATACATAAAAGAACACTTCATGTGCGCTCATTTGAGTTTTTATCAGGATCTATCAAAGAAGTGGCAAAGTGACCCTTAGTAGTAATAAATGCTGTGTTCTGACTTTCATTATAAAAATCTCATTAATCTAAACATTTACGCTTTAGAGTTGAGAGTTTTAGTAAAAATGCTGGGTGTTTAAAAATATGATTTGTTTTCAATCCTATTTTTGTAAAATTGATCAATTTGTATGGAATGTTGTGTGATTTCAATAAAATCAATAAAATTTTAAAAAAAAGTGTAACTCATGAATGATTTTTTAGTGAATGATTTTCTAATCTTCTTATCAGAGAATAATAAAATATCATATGCTGATGCCCCTTGGTTTCCTTCATATTACATCTACCATCAGCTGTTTCATGTGAAATACCATAAAAAACCACAAGCACACAAAACATCAATATAAAGCTTCTCTGTGCATGTGTCGAACGTGGCCGCCTATGAAAAGATGGGACAACGCTGTTTTAAATAACAAAGAAAGGGGCTTGGCCATTGGTGCTGTCTTGAGGGGCGGGGTTGTGTAAGGGCAGGTGCAAATGCCGTTCTAAAGACCCCCACCAACTCTTGGAGCACTGCTAGAGAAAAATTGTGATTGTAAAAATGAATTAAATGTCCACACCTGGGGCCTCATGTATAAATGGTGCGTACGCACAAAAATGTTGCGTAAGAACGTTTCCACGTTCAAATCGCGATGTATAAAACCTACACTTGGCGTAAACCCACGCACATTTCCACGGTAGCTCATACCCTGGCGTACGCAAGTTCTGTGCTCGGTTTTGCAGGCTGGTGGCACCCAGTGTCAAAGCAGTGCTACTGTTCCTGTGTGGTTTCCCTTTCTTTTTCAGATCCGCATCCCTGACGCGGCTTTATAAATACAATGAAACTAACCACATATTGTTTATTAGTTTAATGCATCTGATTTTAATTAACTTGTAACACTATAATAATCCACTGAATGGTCAAACTATTCTAAATACCATAACTGCTTTAGCGTTGTTACTGTCACTGCACCTTCTTCTCCTCTAAGCTGCTCCCATTAGGGGTTGCCACAGCGGATCATCTTTTTCCATATTAGTCTCACTGCACCACTCGGAGTATTTATATCACTGTATCTGAGTGGGGAATCAAAGATCTACAGAAGCTGAGAAAGAGAATTATTGGGATACAGCATCAAGCACACGGTACCTCAGCCTTGCTGTCTATTGAACTGCTCTCACACGGCAAACACTTCAGAGCCTTTCCTGTACGGACCTCGCAGTTCAGAAATAGTTTCGGAAGAACATGGAAGTTGGTATTCACACAGATTTATGCATCTGGATTTTTTTGTGCATACGCACATTTCCGCTTTTGTCCGCACACCATGTTATAGTGGGAATTATATGCATGGTGTTATGCATGCAGCCCCAGATGTTTTTGACTATTTATGTTTCTCTAGGCTAGTAAAGCTTTGTGCAAACTCCAGGTAAAAGGGACTCAAATTCAATTTTTTTGGCTGATATATGTATTTTTTTGCCTTTCAAATTACTTCAAGTGAATCAAATATGACTCAACTGTGTAAAGTTATCATTCTACAATGGGCAAGTTTAATAAAAAAAATTTTGTCAAAACAGATGCAGCCTGATAGATAAGCATGAGTATCAGATAAAAGGGGACTGCAAATTTTTTAAGTGTAGGGAAAACACTTTTAGAAAACATGCTGTAATTGGGCTGTATGGGCAGACTTCCCTTCATTTGTGAATTTTACATTTCTATAAATAGATTGAATCTTTAACACATGAATAAAATGCAAGTGATTATTTAACAGTAGAATAAACAAGAGCCTAGAAGGGTAGCTTTCCACGCAACCCACCAACCTTAAAAGATAAATTACAATTGTGGTGTCAACATATACATTTACCTGCAGACCCATAAAAATAGTAAATGAAATTTAGGTACCTGAAATAAATGACTAGCCTATGAAGGTGAAGTATAAGGATGATCGTTAAATATTTACCCCTAATTTCTATTTTTTATGCCCTCATTATATACACAAATAACACAATATCCCCCAGTTGTGGCCAGAATATTAGTAAAATGTGTAAATGTACAAAAGAAAAAAATGTTATTGGAGTCAAAATCATGAAATTCTATAAATATGTAAAAGAAAATAATTTAACAGAGTAAAAATCATGAAATGAAAATAAAATATTTACTCTCTTACCGATTGGAGTATTCCTGTTAAACTGAGGTCCACTATGCTCGATGAGTATTTATAAGAGACTAAATAGAAGATCCATTTGTTTTAATTAACAAAAACTATGACTTTATTGATATTTTAGTTTATAATTTAAAAATGGAAAAAGAATCTGAAAATCTAACAACATCACATTAACGTTCGATAAATTCTGAAAAGAATGATGCCAAACATACATATGTAGGTTTGAAAACAAGCCCGATTTAAAGCGTGACAAAAAATGTGACATAAAAAGGTCACATACAATCGTTGCACTTTTAGGCTTAGAATTATATATATATATATATATATATATATATATATATATATATATAGTAGATATACACACACAAGCAGCAAGCAGTGGGCACAAGACAGGAACAATCCCTGGACAGGGGGTTGGTTGATTTGCAGGGTAAAACATTCCCATTCATTCACATACAAGTAACAATTTATTTATTTATTTTCATTTATTAATTTATTTACACACACTATGTTGTTAATCACTTCTGTCCATTAAGACTATGATACAAATAAGAACTTCACGGGCCCTAAATACTGTAAGGCAGAAATCATCTTAAAAAAGAAAAGAGAGTGCAGGCAGGATGGAGTGGGTGGAGAAGAGTGATTTGTGATAGATGGGTACCAGCAAGAGTGACAGTGAAGGTCTACAGAGCGGTAGTGAGACCAGCTATGTTATATGGGCTGGAGACGGTGGCACAGGAGACAGAGGTGGAGGTGGCAGAGTTAAACATGCTAAGATTTGCATTGGGTGTGATGAGGATGGACAGGATTAGAAATGAGGACATTAAAGGGTCAGCTCAAGTTGGACGGTTGGAAGACAAAGTCAGAGAGGCGAGATTGTGTTGGTTTGGACATGTGCAGAAGAGAGATGAGGGGAATAATGGGAGAAAGGTGCTAAGGATAGAGCTGCCAGGTAAGAGGAGAAGAGGACGGCCTAAGAGAAGGTTTATAGATGTGGTCAAAGAAGACATGCAGGTGATGGGTGTGACAGAGCAAGATCTCGAGGACAAGAAGATCCGCTGTGGTGACCCCTAACGGGAGAAGCCTGAAAAAGAAGAAGAAGAAGAAGAAGAAGAAGGGTACCAGCAAAAGTGAAAAGGAAGGTCTACAGGACAGTAGTGAGACCAGCTATGTTATATGGTTTGGAGACGGTGGCACAGGAGACAGAGCTGGAGGTGGCAGAGTTAAAGATTTGCATTGGGTGTGACGAGGATGGACATCATTAGGAATGAGGACATTAGAGGGTGAGCTCAAAGTCAGAGAGGCGAGATTGCGTTGGTTTGGACATGTGAAGAGGAGAGATGAGGGGTATACTGGGAGAAGGGTACTAAGGTTAGAGCAGCAAGGGAAGAGGAAGGCCTAACAGAAGATTTATGGATGTGGTAATAGAAGAGGACATGCAGGTAAGGGGGGTAATGGAGCAAGATGACAAGGAGAAGTATTCCTCTGTGGTGACCCCTAACAGGAACAGCCGAAAGAAGAATTAAGGAAAGGAATTTAACCCTCTAACAAGTCAAGTCAGTAATCAGGCAGGAGAAAAAGCGTGTCCATCTGCATCATTTATTACTCTTCAGCTAATGCTTGAACAGGGAGCATTCTTCTGCAGGGGTGTCAAACTCCAGGCCTGGGAGGCCGCAGTGGCTGCAGGTTTTCTTTCTAACCCTTTTCCTAATCAGTTTTCACTGCTAATTAATTTGTTTTCCCTTCATTTTAATAGCCTTGTTTTTAAGGATTCAGTCCTCTGAATTTATTCATTTCTTCATTAGATGAGAGCCAAACAGAAATGAGATATATGACAAGCCAACAGATGACCAGCTAAACTGGAAAGTCAAACTCCAGCCAAATTTGCTCCAACCAGTTTCTTAATGAGAAGCCAATTCTCACTGATAATTGAACCCATTATTTAATTCCATGGCCTGTTGCTGCTCTCATTCTGCCACAGCAGACACTTCCAAAGCTGTTGATTTTCTGTTTTTTTGCAAGAACACCATCATAATGTTTTGGTCACCTGAGAGATCAACCTCACTGAGACCTTCACCTTTCTTTATTTTCAGATATTGTGTGATGGGCACAGGTGAGCTGGTCATATAGCGGCTCATTTTGTGTATCATTATTGTTTGGTTGCTAACCAAAATAAAATAAATAACTAAGGGGCCTGAGTCAAGTTAATTAAAACTAAAGAAAAAGAAGTTAAATTAGCAGCAAAAACGGGTCACTTATTAAGAACATAGGTAGAATAAAAACATGCAGCCACTGCGGCCTTCCAGTACCAGAGTTCGACATCCGTGTTTTACAGCATGATTAGAATCATCTGAGTATTAAAAGGTGTAGGTCTATTTTATAACATTAATGTTAATATAGATCACAACTATATTTATTGTTATTCTACATTAGCATTGATGTGAACAATTTGTGAAATTAGTGTTATATATATATATATATATATATATATATATATATATTTTTTTTATATACATATACTTTTTTACTGCAGTAATTAAGAATCATTGGTCTTTATATACCAGAAAGACTATCCTGGGGTCTTCTGTAGAAAATATGTGCACATGGTTCATCTGTCTTTTCAGTTAAAAATGAATTCACCCAAACAATGAATTAAAAAAAGAAGTTTTTAAATTGAGAAAAAGATGAAGTCAAGAAAAAAAGTTTTCACTTTCAATGATTTGTATTTTTATAATTATACAGCACTTCATATCATTTTTAAAGCTCATTCTGTAAAGTGAAACTATGATTATACAATTCACCAATGTGTATTATATTTGTACATTCATGTATCTTTAATAATTTTGTACATATATTTAATAACTGTAATAAACTGCACCAAGAATGTTTAAAAAAAAGTGTACATGAATGTAAATATATCAATCTGTTCATAATCCATTTAGACTACCAGATTACAAACAAAATGTCACATATGTATTTGTATATCAAAGGGTGGTAAAACAATAATCAATACATTTTTGAAACTTTTATGACAAAATTAAAATATACATTTTTTACTTAAGGTTATCTCCACAAACCAAGACTCATGAATAACATTTTTGGAAAGCTGAAAAATAAACACAAATCACAAAACATGTGTGTGCCGACTCAAACAAGCTTTTTGCAGAATACATTGCGATTTTTGGTAGCCAACACGAGCCGTGATTTATCTAGCATTGGTAGCCAAAACGGGTTGTGAGTGGTCAATTCTTTCTGATCTGATTTGTTCTACCAAGAATTACCTTGACTCAGGGCTGCTCGGTGGCACCACTAGTTGGAAGTTGGCAACCTTACAGTTGCACCGCTGGCCTATACATATATCAGATGTGCTGCTTCTTTTTTCTTAACATACCCTATGCATCAAAATAATACTTTTTTTTTTCCATCTTCCAGGCCAGGAATAAAAGACTAATTAAACGTGTACACACCATCATCACCTATATACATATACAGCGCATCACTTTTTCCACATTTTGTTATGTCACAGCCTTATTCCAAAATGAATTCAATTCATTTTTTTCCCTCAGAATTCTACACACAACACCGCATAATGACAATGTGAACAAAGTTTACTTGAGGTTTTTGCAAATTTATTAAAAATAAAACAACTGAGAAATCCCATGTACCTAAGTATTCACAGCCTTTGCTCAATACTTTGTCGATGCACCTTTGGCAGCAATTCCAGCCTCACGTCTTTTTGAATATGATGCCACAAGCTTGGCACACCTATCCTTGGCCAGTTTCGCCCATTCCTCTTAGCAGCACCTCTCAAGCTCCATCAGGTTGGATGAGAAGCGTCGGTGCACAGCCATTTTAAGATCTCTCCAGAGATGTTCAATCGGATTCAAGTCTGGGCTCTGGCTGGGCCACTCAAGGACATTCACAGAGTTGCCCTGAAGCCACTCCTTTGATATCTTGGCTGTGTGCTTAGGGTCGTTGTCCTGCTGATAGATGAACCGTCGGCCTAGTCTGAGGTCAAGAGCGCTCTGGAGCAGCTTTTCATCCAGGATGTCTCTGTACATTGCTGCAGTCATCTTTCCCTTTATCCTGACTAGTCTCCCAGTTCCATCCCCACAGCATGATGCTGCCACCACCATGCTTCACTGTAGGGATGGTATTGGCCTGGTGATGAGGGGTGCCGTGTTTCCTCCAAACGTGATGCCTGGCATTCACATCAAAGAGTTCAATCTTGTTGTATTTTGTTTCTCATGGTCTGAGAGTCCTTCAGATGCCTTTTGACAAACTCCAGGCGGGCTGCCATGTGCCTTTTACTAAGGAGGGGCTTCCATCTGGCCACTCTACCATACAGGCCTGATTGGTGGATTGCAGCAGAGATGGTTGTCCTTCTGGAAGGTTCTCCTCTCTCCACAGAGGACCTCTGGAGCTCAGAGTGATCATCAGGTCCTTGGTCACTTCCCTGACTAAGGCCCTTCTCCCCCGATTGCTCAGTTTAGATGGCCGGCCAGCTCTAGGAAGAGTGCTGGTGGTTTTGAACTTCTTGCACTTACAGATGATGGAGGCTACTGTGCTCATTGGGACCTTCAAAGCAGCAGAACTTTTTTGTAACCTTCCCCAAATTTGTGCCTCGAGACAATCCTGTCTCGGAGGTCTACAGACAATTCCTTTGACTTCATGCTTGGTTTGTGCTCTGACATGAACTGTCAACTGTGGGACCTTCTATAGACAGGTGTGTGCCTTTCCAAATCAGGTCCAGTCAACTGAATTGACCACAGGTGGACTCCAATGAAACATCTCAAGGATGATCAGGAGAAACAGGATGCACCTGAGCTCAATTTGGAGCTTCATGGCAAAGCAATCAATACTTATGTACATGTGATTTCTCAGTTTTTTTATTTTTAATAAATTTGCAGAAATCTCAAGTAAACTTTTTTCATGTTGTCATTATGGGGTGTTGTGTGTAGAATTCTGAGGAAGAAAAGGAATTTAATCCATTTTGGAATAAGGCTGTAACGTAACAAAATGTGGAAAAAGTGATGCACTGTGAATACTTTCCGGATGTACTGTATATTAACGTGTGTTACAGGATTTTATGTTATTAATTATTTACAGTATTTTTGAAAAATGTTTGCCCTACCAACTTCTAGGCGTATCATAAATTAAATTATGTTTAATAAGAATAACAACAAAATGTTGGAGTATTCTATTTTACCAATTAGTTTAGGGGGCTATAATAGAATCTAATACACTAATATTTTCTCATAGTAATATTTACATATTTAACAAACACAGGTCTTACTTTCGCTCTACTCCTTGGACACAAACACCTCATCTTCTGGCTCGGTAGTCTTATGTCCGCACCATCAAAATATGTGTTACTATGTATTTGCCTGTTACTGTAAGTTCATATGCCAACACTGTTTTCATTGGCACCCCAGTTCATAAAAATTTTCAGTTGTGCCATTTTGCCTTAAGCCATAGATACTGTCACTACCCAATCTGCGGGGACATGCACACAAAGACAACCCGAGGCATACGTGCACACATACACAGAACTTTACCATTATACCCGTGCCCGATCTGCATTTTTTTATTTTGTGACATGAGTCCTCATCCAATTTGTCTTACACATGCGCTCTCTCCTTGTCACTGTCACTACCCGATCTGCGGGTACATGCTCAAAAAGCATGCGCAGAGCTTTACTATTACGACCCTGCCCGATCTGCATTTTTTCACTTTGCGACATGAGTTCCCATTTGATTTGTCTTGTGCATGTGCTTTCTGTTTAATAAAAATAGATTTTACGACACTGCCTGATTTGTACTGCGCATGTCTAATGTTTTGTGAGACACCTTAGGCTTTCAATACATCTGCGCGTGCAGGTCGGGCAGGTACGCAGATCGGGTAGCGACACTGCAGTTCAATGGCCGTAAGGGGAACCACAGGTGTGCACACCTGATGAGCCCCATTTAGGGCGAAACACATTTTGTGTACTCTTTGTATTATTTGGCAGGTATTGTGTGTGTACATACATATAAGTTATGTTTATTTTTCTACTCATGTAATAAATTATATAAAGTCCCCTTTCTGTTTTGATCTACTGTTGCAATTTCCCTCTATGGACAAACTGTGTTTGTTTAAAAATATCTTTAATATCGTCAATAATTATTAAAATAAAATTGCCATTTCTCTTAAGGCATCAGGTTTACAAAACCTAATATAGCGAACCAGTTTTATAGAAATAAATGGTCCTTTCTCAACAAAAGAAAAGCTGTGCTGACTGTCCCCCTTAGTGTTAACTGTGACTGTCCACTTGTTCAGATTCTTTAATTCGTTCCCAGTTGTGCAATCAGGTCAGATGCTGAAGAAATCAAGAGTATAAAGCCACCAGTTCAAATCCTCATTTATTACAAAGAAATTCAACTTTACATCCACAGACTTATGTGAGTGACCAGTTATCACTTGAATCAATCTATTTGATTTGGGTTTTATTTTTTCAGTAATTTGCTTGCTGCTGTAGTTCCTATTTGTAATACGTTTGTTCTTAGTGATGTTTTTAATGTTGTTTCAAGGTGTCTCTGTAAATAGAAACCAAACTTACCTGTTAAAACAATAAAACTGAACTGAATTTAACAGGTGTAAAATCAAATATTCTCCAGTAACTGAGCAAAATATAAACAGCATGAAATAGTTCAGTTTATGATGAACACCATGTGGACAGAGTGCAGTGATATTCTTTCTTACAAGTTTAATCAACTTAACACACCGTCGTTTGTGTGTAGCTTCATCTCATGTGAACGGTTTTATTCACCCATATTGATACAGAGCCAGTTCATTTTTATAACTTTAAAAAAAGGAAATACAAAACAGTTTTTCATACATTTTTTATTGAATAAATAAATGGTATGTTTAAAAATAACAAAAATGAAAGATCTGTAAACAATGTTTCTCAAAAGAACAAATTATACACACACACAAATATATATATACGAGTAGAGAAATCAGTAATCCAATCCGCTATATCCTAACTACAGGGTCACGGGGTCTGCTGGAGCCAACCCCAGCCAACACAGGGCGTAAGGCAGGAAACAAACCCCGGGCAGGGTGCCAGCCCACCGCAGGGCGCACACACACACACACCCATACCAAGTACATACTAGGGACAATTTAGAATCGCCAATGCACCTAACTTGCATGTGTTTGGACTGTGGGAGGAAACCGGAGCACCCGGACGAAACCCACTCAGACACGGGGAGAACATGCAAACTCCATGCAGGGAGGACCCGGGAAGCGAAGTCAGGTCTCCTAACTGCGAGGCAGCAGCGCTACCCATTCCGCCCTCATAAAGATGTATAAAAGGTAAATGCATTTAACTAGAACACAAATACAATGAAAATGGCCAACAATGGGGAGGTGTTAAAAACTATTAGGGAAAGGGAACACAAACATATTTACAGATTTTTAACTTAACATTTAAAAAAAATGTTAGCCAAGGTTTTGAACACAGTAAAAGTGAATCATGCTATTTTAAAATGCTATTTTAGCTTTATGAACAAGATACTACCCAGAGTCACAGTTATTATCCAGCAATAATGCAAAAATATTCTATTTAAACTGACATTTTTCCTGATCTGTCCCTTAACATTTGTTCACTAATAACATTTCCCTCCTCCTTTAATTTTCTCTGAAGAGTAGCAACATGGGGGTCACAAAACAACTCTCAAATGACCTGAAGACAAAGATTGTTCACCATCATGGTTTAGGGGAAGGATACAGAAAGCTGTCCCAGAGATTGAAGCTGTCTGTTTCCACAGTTAGGAACATATTGAGGAAATGGAAGACCACAGGCTCAGTTCAAGTTAAGGCTCGAAGTGGCAGACCAAGAAAGATTTCGGATAGACAGAAGCGGCGAATGGTGAGAACAGTCAGAGTCAACCCACAGAGCAGCACCAAAGACCTACAACATCATCTTGCAGCAGATGGAGTCACTGGGCATCGTTCAACCATTGGGCGCACTTTACACAAGGAGATGCTGTATGCGAGAGTGAGGCAGAGGAAGCACAAACAGAGCCGCTTGAGGTCTGCTCAAGCACATTTGGACAAGCCAGCTTCATTTTGGAATAAGGTGCTGTGGACTGATGAAACTAAAATGGAGTTATTTGGGCATAACAAGGGGCGTTATGCATGGAGGAAAAGAACACAGCATTCCAAGAAAAACACCTGCTACCTCCAGTAAAATATGGTGGTGGTTCCATCATGCTGTGGGGCTGTGTGGCCAGTGCAGGACTGGGAATCTTGTCAAAGTTGAGGGACGCATGGATTCCACTCAGTATCAGCAGATTCTGGAGACCAATGTCCAGGAATCAGTGAGAAAGCTGAAGCTGCACCAGGGCTGGATCTTTCAACAAGACAACGACCCGAAACACTGCTCAAAATCCACTAAGGCATTCATACAGATGAACAAGTACAATGTTCTGGAATGGCCATCTCAGTCCCCAGACCTGAATAGAATTGAAAATCTGTGGTGTGAGCTAAAGAGAGCTGTCCATGCTCGGAAGCCATCAAACCTGAATGAACTCAAGATGTTTTGTAAAGAGGAATGGTCCAAAATACCTTCAGCCACAATCCAGACTCTCATTGGAACCTACAGGAAGCGTTTAGAGGCTGGAATTTCTGCAAAAGGCGGATCTACTAAATATTGATTTCATTTCTTTTTTGTGGTGCCCAAATTTATGCACCTGCCTGATTTTGTTTGAACAATTATTGCACACTTTCTGTAAATCCAATAAACTTCATTTCACTTCTCAAATATCACTGTGTGTGTCTCCTATATGATAGATTTAACTGACATTTTTTATCGTAACAACCAACGATTTATACAGGAAAATAATGACTATTAACAAGGTTGCCCAAACTTTTGCATCCCACTGTAATATTCAAGGAAGCAAAATATTACAGGTCAAATAATAAATATGGGGAGGCTTTGCAGGAATTGTGCACAAATTACTTCTGAAACTGAAAGCCTCAGTAGTCTTACCTGTAGAAACAGCAAATCTAACATGAACTGCACATCATCCCGAATTGGGAATCTTAAAAGCAGAAGAAAACAACATCCAATTGTGTCTCAGAATTCGGGTACACTGGCATCTGTTCAGCCACATGGAAGGCTGGTTACCACCGGACATCCTGTAGGGTCAAGAAAAAAAAAAATACAATAAAAGGGGCATTGTTTTTCTAACTGTAGCAATAAGAAATAAATTATTTCTAAGGAGCAAGCCTTCTCCATTATATTCAGCTAAAGGTATGTGTTTCTACTACTATAAGCTTATGAGATATGACAACAGCAGGTGCCCAGCCTGTCATTTTGCCACATCAGACACACACTGCACTTCTGATGACTTTGGACATCATACATTTTAAAATTGCCTGTTTTGTGCTATAGAATCTTTTCTGCCAAACAAGGTTAAATAAATCCATTTCAAAACTATGAATAAATAGTACCCAACTAACAAATTAATTCATAAGATGACAATATATCCCCAAAATGTAGTTTTTGTACAAATGAAGACAAATTCCCTCTCACATTTTTTACTTCTGCTCATATTCTAAAATATTTAATAAAGATTTATTTCTGTTACTGTCTTGAATGTCAAACCAATACCTCACTGTTTAAGTATTGTGTTTCTTCTGTTGTCACGCACGCGCGCATGGGAGGCAGCTAAAGGGCTCAAGTGAAGGCAGTTCTGAGGCATGCCTGGATGTGGCAGAGTGCACTAACTCTCTTTCTCACTTCCCTGTAGACCAAACCCGGGAGGCTCCACCTGGCTCTCTTGACATCACTTCTGGGACCGAACCAATGGAAACAGACCTTACCAGCTCCGGCCCCTCTGATGTCACGTCCGGGCCTGGTCCAATGAATAATGAACACGTGCCCGATCCTTATGACCTCACTTCCTGTCTTCCCCTTTACAAGCCTACCCTTTTCCCTTCTCCCGCAGTCTGGTTTTAGACTCCGTTGTATGCACTTCAGTGCCAGTGCTTTGAAAACGACTTTTGCAGCCAGGATACCAAATTATATGGGTGGCTGCTCCAAACCTTTATCTGTCTTTGTCTCGTTTTATTACACTGTATACAATTTTGAAGACTAAATGCAGTATGCAGTAACTGTGGTTTCCTTGCTTCATAAATTTCCTATTCATAAGTGTAAAGTTCAGAATGTCAAACCCTCTATTATATCTTTCTGTATGGACAATAATATGCTAGAAATAGCTTTAAAAAAACAGAACACACACTAAAGCAATTAAACGTGTAAGATTCTGAGCTGCTTCATTAACAATTTGTAATGCTATTATCTGCATCTCGCTTTCTTGTAATAACTCAGTTGTTGCTAATCTTGTATGTAATTTAGCCTTCATCATTATATTTTGTTAAGATTATTATGGAAAACTATTGTATCAATGTAATCTCATATCAACATAATAAAAAAATACTGATGGCTTTGGAGGGCACACTTTACACCGGTCGAGTGTCAGTCGTGCACTCCTAATTCTATTCCTAATTTGACTCGTCAATAACATTGTTTTGCTTAATTATTAGCATGCCGTTTTTAAAAGAAACACACCACCAAATGCTAATAGGGTGTTCCAAAATAAATGAAATGCGTCCATTAACGCAAATAAGGAAAATGCTGTAACTTTCACATTTAAACCATGAGATTACGAAAGTCATATTGCAACTAAAAATGAAAATCCTTATTGCCTTTTTCATCAATACGATGTACTTACAAAAAGCTATACATATCCACCATAAAGTTCACAGACACCTCGCATTTAATTTCGCTCCCTCTTCATTTGATTGGAGTTAAATTTTTCAGGCGACAGATATTCTTCCAAGACGTTATAAAATTCAAAAGTTGCCATCTTTTCCAGTAAGAAGTCCACTTACAGATGGAGATAAACGGCAACACAAAAATGACTCGCAAGTACAATTCAAACCTGGCAGGTGACGTGTGTCGTAAAACATTACACATGAGCAGTACAAATCGGGCAGCATCGTGAAATCAATTTTTATTAAGCAGATAGCGTGTGCACGAGACAAATCGGATGGGGACTCTTGTCGCAAAGTAAAAAAAAACATAAACATTGAATTACTAGACGCCTCATGACCAGTAGCATTGTACGTCAACGTCGCCACCATATTGCGAGTGGCACTGCTGTGCAGTGAAGTAATGGATAAAGAGGCGTCATGCATGTGGTGCTTGGGATTGTACAAACCGCTGTACGCTCCAAACCAGATCACAGGGATTACATTTCATAAGTAAAGTTGAACGATTGTTTTGGTTATATTTGGCCATTAGAAAATCCCGTTTTATAATCTTAATTTTAGCTTGAGCAGGCTAAGCTAGCAAAGCTATGCATTCATGTGCTCAAGTGAGCCTCCAAACAACGTTTTGGCTAAACGTATTTAGTCACTGACTATGTAGATTGTTGTTAGCTGTTAACATTTCTCAAACTGAAGGTTTCCCAAAGAAATCCACCTCAGGAAGCAGTGGGAGGTCAGGTAGCCCTTGGACAGGATTTGGATAAAGCTGTCCTGTGACGTGTGCCGTGCTATGATTACGACCCTGCCCGATCTGCGTTTTTTTCATAGACATATATAGATAGACGTCGCATTTACTATGTTGCCCAGTCGATACGATACGTCAGTGTGTACGCCATATTGCGAGTGGCAAAAGTGCCATTTAAACTTATACAGGTAAATGTGGAAACCGGGTTTTCTGATGAAAAAACAATAACATTTAAAACAGTATCGTTTACATACAACAGATTTTGATGAATCGTTTAAATGCAATTATTTATATCCATTTATACACTAATAATGACAATTATTAAATAATATTATTATTATTAAATAATTCCTCACATATAAGTAACTATTTCTCGGACTGCCTTCTTCCATCGTCCTGTTCTTGCACAACACAGTATTGAAGTATTAGTTAATGCCCGAGTCACCTCACGTGTAGATTACTGTAATGCTATTCTATCTGGCATCCCACAAAAACGTATCCATCGCTTACAACTTCTTCAAAATTCTGCTGCCAGGATAATAACCTGCTGTTCTAAATCCACTGAACATCTCACACTGATTCTCTCTCAACTTCACTGGCTCCCTGTTCACTACTGAATACAATCCACAATCCCGCTCTGAACATTTTAAGCTCTCCATAACCTCACTGATCTCCTCCAGACTGGCACTCCTCTCGCTCACTCAGATCCTGTAATTTGAGAGGATTCAGTCTGTCAATATGGTGCAGCCTTAGTTTGTGGAAGACAGACACAACTAAAGACATGAGCATGAAATGATGGTTGTCAGTTTCAAACTGTGTTTCCTCGATGAGCTCCTTCATCTGAACCAATCTCAGCCTGAACAAACTGACTGATCAAAGATACACTGACAGCTTGTCCTAATGTCGACTGTCAGATAACACGCTCAGCTACTTTGACCACCTTGACTGGACCCTCAGAAGGAATCAGCAGACCTCCTTTGTTTGTTAATGTGAGCGAGTGGTAGCTTTGATCATATGATGTCGGTACAGCGTCTGTCACCAAACTAGCACGGCACACGTCACAGGACAGCTTTCTCAAAATCCCGTCTAAGGGCTACCTGACCTCCCACTGCTTCCTGAGGTGGATTTCATTGGGAAACCTTCAAAGTTTGAGAAATGTTAACAGCTAACAACAATCTACATAGTTAGTGACTAAATACGTTTAGCTAAAATGTTGTTTGGAGGCTCACTTGAGCACATGAATGCATAGCTTTGCTAGCTTAGCCTGGCGTAGCTAAAGTTAAGATTATAAAATGGGATTTTCTAATGGTCAAATATAACCAAAACAATTGTTCAGCTTTACCTATGAAATGTAATCCCCCGGGATCTGGTTTGGAGTGTACAGCGGTTTGTAATCCCAAGCAGCACATTATCCATTACTTCACTCCACAGCAGTGCCACTGGCAATATGGCGGCGACGTTAACGTATGATGCTGCTGGTCATGTGGCGTCTAGTAATTCTATGTCTATGGTCATAATAGTAAAGCTCTGTGCATGCGTGCGCGGCTCGGGTTGTCTTTGTATGCATGCGCCCGCAGATCAGGCAGGCACCGCAGATCGGGTAGTGAGAGTGACACCTGTCACTAAAAGCTGATTTCATGACATTGCCCAATTTGTACTACGCATGTCTAATGTTTTACAACATGCGTCACTCATCAGGTTTGAATTGTACTTGCGAGTCATTTTTGTGTTGCTGTTTATCTCCATCTATAAGTGGACATCTTACTGGAAAAAATGGCAACTTTTGAATTTTATAACGTCTTGGAAAAATATTTGTCACCTGAAAAATTTAACTCCAGTTGAATGAAGAGGGAACTAAATAAATTGCAACATGTGCCTGTGTAGCAGCTTTAGAATGGTTGCTGACGCTTTAAGGGAAGACAGACACACCAATATTCGGATTCTGCCATTTATTCTACAACTATGTGCACAATTATTAGGCAAATGAGTATTTTGACCATATCATCATTTTTATGCGTATATTCCAACTCCACGCTGTATTAACTTGAATGCTTATTGGATTTCAGCACGTCAGGTGATGTGTATTTGTGTAATGAGGGAGGGTGTGGCCTAAGGAGATCAACACCCTATATCAAGGTGTGCAGAATTATTAGGCAGCTAGTTTTCCTCAGGCAAAATGGGCCAAAAAAGAGATTTAACTGACTCTGAAATGTCAAAAATTGTAAAAAGTCTTTCAGAGGGATGCAGCACTTTTGGAATTGCTAAGATATTGGTGTGTGATCACAGAACCATCAAACATTTTGTTGCAAATAGTCAACAGGGTCGCAAGAAACGTGTTGAGAACAAAAGACACAAATTAGCTGCCAAAGATTTGAGAAGAATCAAACGTGAAGCTACCAGGAACCCATTATCCTCCAGTACTTTCATATTCCAGAGCTGCAACCTACCTGGAGTGCCCAGAAGTACAAGGTGTTCAGTGCTCAAAGACATGGCCAAGGTAAGGAGGGCTGAAACCCAACCACCACTGAACAAGAAACATAAGTTGAAACGTCAAAACTGGGCCAAGAAATATCTGAAGACAGATTTTTTTCAAAGGTTTTATGGACCGATGAGATGAGAGTGACTCTTGATGGACCAGATGGATGGACCTGTGGATCAGTAATGGGCACAGAGCTCCACTCCAACGTGGAGGTGGGGTACTGGTATGAGCTGGTATTTTTAAAGATGAGCTAGTTGGACCTTTTGCATTGAAGATGAACTCAAAATCAACTCCCAAACCTACTGCCAGTTTTTCAAGACACTTTCTTCAAACAGTGATACAGGAAAAGACCATGATTTTTATGCAGGCCAATGCTCCATCACTTGCATCGAAGTTCTCCACTGCGTGGCCAGCCAGTAAAGGCCTTAAAGATGAAGGAATAATGACATGGCCCCCCTTCCTCATCTGACCTAAACCCTATCGAGAACTTGTGGGCACTTCTTAAACGCTAGATTTACGGGGGAGAAAAACAAGACACCTCTCTGAAGAGTGTCTGGGAGGCTGTAGTCACTGCTCCACAAAAGCTGATCGTCAACAGATCAAGAAACTGACAGACTCCATGAATGGAAAGGCTTATGACTGTTATTGGAAAGAAGGGTGGCCATATTGGTCATTGATTGATTGATTGATTTTTTTTGAAATGTCAGAGATGTTTATTTGTAAATTCTGAGGTGTTTGTTTATTATTCTCACTATAACAAATGAAAAGAAACAAGTGAGATGGGAAAATTTTCATTTTCCTTTAGTTGCATAATAAATCTGCACACTAATAGTTGCCTAATAATTGTGCGCACATATGTATTCCCCTGATGATGTTCACACTCACATTTCCGTTGTGAAACATTCAGGTTTCAGGTTTATTAACATTTTGGATTGACGGATAGCACTGTGTTTGTTCCATATTAAAATTAATCCTCAAAAATACAACTTGCCTAATAATTGTGCACACAGTGTACAAAACAAGCAGTAAAGGGGCATAGTCAGCATACGCAGCGTCAGGCGCTTTCTCAGTCTCCTGAAAAACTGTCATCGAACTTTTGCCAGGAGTCTGCTGTACACTGCATGTGCATCCTATGGGTGTTACATTAATTAAAGCCCCCCCGCTACAACAGGCAACAGGAACTATATACAAAAGATACAAAGATAGCATTCACATTAAACAAAATTCACAACATATAAAACAGAAGAATTTCAGTATAAAAAAAAATAGTTTTGAGAATGTTCACATAATAAACTAACTCAGCCACACCTGTGAAGGCCCAACCTGCACACACACTCGCAAACAGAGACAAAAAAAGCAACCTGTAATAAAACAAGCAAGTAAATAATGTGTTTAACAATAATAAATGAAAACAATCCCACCCCAGTTCCATCTTACGGCGATGTACAATAAACAAGAATTTGACAATAACAAACCACTAACAAAAATCACACAGTATGAAATCCATGAAAACGGCAACTAATGAAATTAAATGATGGTAGATAGTCCAGTGATCAGCACGCTGTATTTGAATGTAAAGGTCAGTCCTACCGGTAATTCCTGATGAGATGATGGCGTATAAATGGGATCAGGAGTGCTCCTTTCTTCACAAGATGACAACAAATCCTCAGACAGTCCTCATGCAGCAGTAAGGCACCAGACAGTCCATACACTGACCATCCAGGACAGAACAGGAATCCACAGGTACCAAAACTGAAGGCAGACAGGCAGGCAACTCCAGACACGAAACACAAAAGACTTCCTCCCTTTTTGGTAACACTAGCCCCTTTTTAAATGTCGAGCCTCCTTGTACCCATCCCTGAACCCTCAGCAGATGACCAATCAGAGCCATTGTAGGGACTACTGGGAGTTGAAGTTTCAAGCACCGCTACAAGGTATAGACCAGAGGGTGGGACTTCTGTTAACTAGGCTACATGAGGTGGGTACCGGAAAAGCAAGGGGAGCGGGACACCAGTCACATTTTTTGATTGATATTGGTGCCGTTTTATACTACTATAGTCTGGCAGGGTAACGTTTGGGAGGTCATTGTCAGCGCATAATGCCCAAAAATGTGTACCATGAGGACAGGAAGACAAGTCCCTTGGCTCTTAGCATTGCCACTTTAAGTTTAGAGAAACAAGTCTGCTGTTATAAACTGCGACAGTGTTCAGATCCCCAGACACACAAGCACACACGGTTCTGGTGTTGATACTGGTACCAATAATGAGCATGCGCACTTTAGACTTAGATGTTTAGGTTTTTCTAATCGTCGACCCCACCCTTCGAGAGAACGCAAGAAAGCACGTGACATACCAATAATTTTCCTATGAAGGGAAATTCCAATGTAAAAGTATTTAAGTGAAAGTAAAACCAAATAGATACATACGGCCTTTATTCAGGAAAACAACTCGGTCAGAGTGAGTTGCTATAAGCACGACACAGCAGCAACATGGGCAAGATCTACCAAGTCATTATACACGGAATAATGGGTAAAAAAACAACTATCGACGTCGGCAGCAGCGAAGAGGAGATGAACAGCACGACTGTACTGGAAGTAAAAAAAAAACTTCTGCTCAAACTCCCAGGAAATTCCGGTAGGTCACTCGCTGTAATAAAGTGCGTTTAAAGGCAGTGAGAGACAAGTGCGCGCCGCGGCTCATACGTGGTTGGCCTGCCCTCTAGAGGCTGAACTGCACATCGCAAGGCTCTACACTGTGTGCACAATTATTAGGCAAGTGAGTATTCTGACCATATCATCATTTTTAATGCGTATATTCCAACTCCAAGCTGTATTAACTTGAATGCTTATTGGATTTAAGCACGTCAGGTGATGTGTATTTGTGTAATGAGGGAGGGTGTGGCCTAAGGAGATCAACACCCTATATCAAGGTGTGCAGAATTATTAGGCAGCTAGTTTTCCTCAGGCTAAATGGGCCAAAAAAGAGATTTAACTGACTCTGAAAAGTCAAAAATTGTAAAAAGTCTTTCAGAGGGATGCAGCACTTTTGGAATTGCTAAGATATTGGTGTGTGATCACAGAACCATCAAACATTTTGTTGCAAATAGTCACAGATAGATAGTGAAGGGCACTATATGATAGATAGATAGATAGATAGATAGATAGATAGATAGATAGATAGATAGATAGATAGATAGATAGATAGATAGATAGATAGATGTGAAAGGCTCTATATAACAGATAGATAGATAGATAGATAGATAGAGTGCTCAACATAAATGAGTACACCCCTCTACATTTGTCAGAAAACCTTTAGTTTCCTTTCAGTATCAACGTTTTCTATGAGATGCTGTACCACAAAATACTCCCACAAATGTGGGCCATTGATTGCAAACAAGATTTGTTAATTTGCACACACAAAAAAGTGATTTTCCTAACAAATTCATTCAAGCCCATGTTGCAACAATGAGTACACCCCAATTATAGTCTTAGGAGAAAAGCCACACTTAAGACTACAAAATTCTAATGAACAGGCAGTCAACCACAGGCGAGTCTAAGGATTCATTTAAGAGGTGTCCAGCAGACGGGTGACTATACTTAACAAAGAACAGCTCTTCTCATTTCATGCTGTCAGCAATGGTTCCACATGGAAGAGAAATGTCAAAAAATCTGAGAAAGGAAATCATTACTTTACACAAAAAAGGTGAGGGCTACAAGAAGATCAGCAAAGCTTTACACATCAGTCAAAAGACTGCAGCAAAAATGAATCAAAAATTTAAGAAAGATGGAAGTGCAACCATCTTACAGAGACGTCCAGGCCGTCCACGGAAGTTAACATCTCGACAGGAGCGTCTTCTGATGAGAAGGGCTGAAGAAAATCGCCATGCAAGTTCACTGCAGTTAGATAAAGCAGTAGGAAGCCAAACTGGAGTGACCGTTTCCCGTGACACCATATGGCGCACACTGCAGAGAAATGGCATGCATGGGTATCGTCCACGAAGGAAGCCTCTTCTAAAGCCCATGCACAAAAAAGCACGCCTAGAATTTGCTAGGGCCCATGCTGAAAAAGATGAAGACTACTGGGACTCTATACTCTGGAGTGATGAGACAAAGATCACTGTTTTTGGAACTAATGGTTTCAAAACTGTATGGCATCGTAAAGGTGAGGATTTCAAAGAAAAATGCATGGTGCCTACAGTGAAACATGGTGGTGGCAGTGTCCTTATGTAGGGCTGCATGAGTGCTGCTGGTGTTGGGGAGCTGCATTTCATTGATGGTATCATGAACTCAACAATGTACTGCTCTATACTGAAGGAGAAGATGCTGCCATCACTCCGTGCACTTGGTCGTCGTGCACAACACGACAATGATCCAAAACACACATCTAAAGCTACTGTTGCATTTCTGAAGAAGAACAGGGTGAAGGTGATTGAATGGCCAAGTATGTCTCCTGATCTGAACCCAATCGAACACCTGTGGGGAATTCTGAAGCGACAAGTTGAGCATCAGGCTCTAAAAGAGGTTATTCTTGAAGAATGGAAAAAGATAGATGTTGCAATATGTCGCCAACTTGTTCATTCCATGCCTAGAGGACTTGGTGCTGTCCTTAAAAATCACAGTGGTCATACAAAATACTAGATGTAGTAGTTTTTGTTGCGGGGTGTATTCATTTTTGCTTCAACCAATTTGAGTAAAACTGAAGATTTTGTGATCTAAGTTATATTATTAACCTTAATTTCATGTTATGGAGTTAAACAAGTGTTCAATAAAACTCAGCCTTGTGAAAATTTTGGAAATTGTTCTTTTGTTCATTGAGCTACGGATTAAATTCGTACTTTTTAAAGGTGGTGTACTCATTTATGCTGAGCACTGTAGAAAGATAGATAGATAGATAGATAGATAGATAGATAGATAGATAGATAGAAGTGAAAGGTGCTATATAATAGATAGATAGATAGATAGAAGTGAAAGGCACTATATAATTGAGAGATAGATAGATAGATAGATAGATAGATAGATAGATAGATAGATAGATAGATAGATAGAAGTGAAAGGTGCTGCATAATAAATGGATGGATAGATAGAAAAAAGAGAAGGGCACTATATAATGGATGGATAGATAGATAGGTAGAAGTGAAAGTCATTATATAATTGAGAGATAGATAGATACATAGATAAAAATGAAAGGCACTATATAATTGATAGATAGATATATAGATAGATAGATAGATAGATAGATAGATAGATAGATAGAAGTGAAAGGTGCTATATAATTGAGAGATTGATAGATAGATAGATAGATAGATAGATAGATAGATAGATAGATAGATAGATAGATAGATAGATAGATAGATAGATAGATAGATAGAAGTGAAAGGCACTATATAATTGAGAGATATATAGATAGATAGATAGATAGATAGATAGATAGATAGATAGATAGATAGATAGATAGATAGATAGATAGATAGATAGAAGTGAAAGGCACTATATAATAGATAGATAGATAGATAGATAGATAGATAGATAGATAGATAGATAGATAGATAGATAGATAGATAGATAGATAGATAGATAGAAGTGAAAGGCACTATATAATAGATAGATAGATAGATAGATAGATAGAAGTGAAAGGTGCTATATAATAGATAGATAGATAGATAGATAGAAGTGAAAGGTGCTATATAATAGATAGATAGATAGATAGATAGATAGATAGATAGATAGATAGATAGATAGATAGATAGATAGAAGTGAAAGGCACTATATAATAGATTGATAGATAGATAGATAGAATAGATAGATAGATAGATAGATAGATAGATAGAAGGTGTGAAAGGCACTATGTAATGAATGGATAGATAGATAGATAGATAGATAGATAGATAGATAGATAGATAGATAGATAGATAGAAGGTGTGAAAGGCACTATGTGATGAATGGATAGATAGATAGAAGTGAAAGGCACTATATAATAGAGAGATAGATAGATAGATAGATAGATAGATAGATAGATAGATAGATAGATAGAAGTGAAAGGCACTATATAATGTATAGATAGATAGATAGTGTAACAAAAAGACAAGGGAGGTGTGAAAAGGTTTGGGTGAATATCCTGAAAGGCAGGTCATACACTTGGCTTCATTACCTTCCATTGCTGCAGAACAGCTCTAAAATGTTCAATCATTCCTTGTTTCCTGAAAGGGGCCTTTTTGTACAACTCTGAAAATGACACTATTTTTCAGTTTTTGGTGACCTAAACAGTTTTTTATTCTCTGACAGTTTATTGCTTATTTTTGTACCATTTCAGGATTTTCACTGGACTTGTATGCCCTAAATTGAAATAAAAACTGGAAAAAATGTGAGTGTTCTAAAACATTTGACCGGTAGGGTAGACAGACAGATGGAGAGCACACACATGTTATTTGTGGAGATTCACTACTTCATAAAGGTACACCTCTTAACCTGCTACAGTCCCATTTTAGACACAGAGGAACAATCAAATGACATTTTAAATGCTTTGTTATTCCCTTTGTGATCATTTTAATTCCTTTTATTTGTGTGTTTGTTTGTTTTTTTAGAGTCTCCAGAAGATCTGCGGCTAAATTTTGCCGGTAAACAACTGGAAGATTCTGGAAAGTTATCAGACTATCAGATAAAAGATAAATCCATAATTCTTCTGGTTTTGCGTTTGCCTGGTGGAAATTAAAAGAAGAAAATTCCTGAAAAACTGACTAATAAGAAAAAAAAAAAAACTCAATCAGGGTTTGTTATCCAAGATGTCTTTTCTGGATTTCAAGCCCCTGTGGAAAAGCAGAATTAAACAGACTGAGGCAGACACAAATTAAGTCAATGGGATTACTGTATAATGTACTTAAAATAATCTGTTATCATATGTAAATGAAATGTATTGTCGCTTACAAATATTTTTTATCCTTCTTTGCCTTTTCTGAAATAACTTTATCGATTAGACATTCAGGGGGTCCATTCTGGGATCCATGGAAGCATGACCAGTAAGCCACCATGTCACCTTTACTTCAAGTGTCTGCTAAGATATCTTAAATGGGTTAAAGTATAAAAAGTAATGTTGAAATTTGACTGTCATTTAGTAAACATGTTACAAAGATCAGGCGGGATATAATTAGAAGAATCAGTTAGTGACACGACACTCATGCAGGTCTGTTATGATACAATGAGAGCTGCCATGCTTGGTCCACAACCCAAAGCTCATCTACAACTCCTTTCATATGCCGTACCCCTGTTGTCCTTCGTGGGTCTGAAGACAGAATGTCTGAGCTCACTGATCCTGCAATGACAAACAAGTTTTGAAAAGGCCCAGAATGGCGTGTGTGTCCTGCACTGCTTCACTGCCCTCCTGTTCGGCTCCTTGTTTTGTGAAGCGCAACGCAAGATGGAAGAGAAAACTGGGACCGCACCGTAGATTTTGACAACTCCTTGGGGATCCACAGAGATGTTTTGTTTCCTTCCTGCAGGCTCTTAAGTGGAATTCCTGTTTGCCATCCCTCCATTTTTATCTGGTTAGATCTTAATTATAATGAACTTTATATTCATATGATTTGTTTATATTAATTGTTAATAGTCATTGTGTTTTATTATCTGTTTTATATAACTGTCTGCATATGAATGTAAGTGTTAATAATGTGCAGTTAGTGAATCATAGCTGGGAATATGTGTACGCATGCAGAGCCTCTGCTTGGTGAAAACTGTAATACAAAACTAAATAAATTCTAATAAAAAATAAATGTAGGGGGAATTATCTAAAAAATTGTCTATCAATTACAATGAGCTGACACCTTCATAATAAGTGAAGATGTGATCAATCAGGTAAGCAGCCGTGAAGACAAAAGACACAGTTGTGAGTTCTTATAAAGAAAGAAAACAAGGAGTACAAATGGACTAAAAGATGGATTTTGGTAGTTAACATGTGCAAGGGTAGTGCAGGCATTACAGCAGCATAGACAGAAGGGTGAACGGCACTTTATCATAAGTAAGTAGATGTGAAGACCACCATATGATAGATAGACAGCGTGAAATAAATAGGCTCGACACACAGAAGAAGGTTTGGGGCAGCCACCCATATACTTGAGCCCTGACTGCAAATGGCTAAATTAGTTGCATTGATGTGTACAGATTCAAGTCCACCATTGAACTGAGGAAACACAGGAAGTGGTCTGAGTTTTAAGGCAAGGAACCGGAAGTGATGTCAGGGTGGCCAGAACCAGAAGTGACATCTTCATAGCCAGAACTGGAAGTAATGTCTTCAAAGCTGGAATCAGGCAGAATTTCTCATGTTTGGTCTGCAGGGATAACAGAGAAAGGGTAAGCGCACCCCGTCACCTCCTGGCCTGGCGTAGAATTACCTTCATTTGGTCCTTTTAGCTGTCTGCCATGTGAATGTGTGTAACAACAGATAGATAAAGAAAGGTACTGTGTTAGATTAGATAAACAACATGGGGAAATTCAAATCAAATCAAAGGTAAACAGACATGAAAGGCACTATATACCAATACAGATCAATGTGATAGGCATTATATGATAGATAGATAGATAGATAGATAGATAGATAGATAGATAGATAGATAGATAGATAGATAGATAGATAGATAGATAGATAGATAGGAAAGGCACTATATGATAGATAGATAGATAGATAGATAGATAGATAGATAGATAGATAGATAGATAGATAGATAGATAGATAGATAGACATACAGTGCATCCGGAAAGTATTCACAGTGCATCACTTTTTCCACATTTTGTTATGTTACAGCCTTATTCCAAAATGGATTAAATTAATTTTTTTCCTCAGAATTCTACACACAACACCCCATAATGACAACGTGAAGAAAGTTTACTTGAGATTTTTGCAAATTTATTAAAATAAAAAACTGAGAAGTCCCATGTCCATAAGTATTCACAGCCTTTGCTCAATACTTTGTCGATGCACCTTTGGCAGCAATTCCAGCCTCACGTCTTTTTGAATATATGATGCCACAAGCTTGGTACACCTATCCTTGGCCAGTTTCACCCATTCCTCTTTGCAGCATCTCTCAAGCTCCATCAGGTTGGATGGGAAGCGTCGGTGTACAGCCATTTTAAGATCTCTCCAGAGATGTTCAATCAGACTCAAGTCTGGGCCACTCAAGGACATTCACAGAGTTGTCCTGAAGCCACTCCTTTGATATCCTGGCTGTGTGCTTAGGGTCGTTGTCCTGCTGAAAGATGAACCGTCGCCCCAGTCTGAGGTCAAGAGCGCTCTGGAGCAGGTTTTCATCCAGGATGTCTCTGTACATTGCTGCAGTCATCTTTCCCTTTATCCTGACTAGTCTCCCAGTTCCTGATGCTGCCACCACCATGCTTCACTGTAGGGATGGTATTGGCCTGGTGATGAGCGGTGCCTGGTTTCCTCCAAACGCGAAGCCTGGCATTCACACCAAAGAGTTCAATCTTTGTCTCATCAGACCAGAGAATTTTGTTTTTCATGGTCTGAGAGTCCTTCAGGTGCCTTTTGGCAAACTCCAGGTGGGCTGCCATGTGCCTTTTACTAAGGAGTGGCTTCCGTCTGGCCACTCTACCATACAGGCCTGATTGGTGGATTGCAGCAGAGATGGATGTCCTTCTGGAAGGTTCTCCTCTCTCCACAGAGGACCTGTTTAGCTCTAACAGAGTGACCTTCAGGTTCTTGGTCACCTCCCTGACTAAGGCCCTTCTCCCCCGATCGCTCAGTTTAGATGGCCGGCCAGCTCTAGGAAGAGTCCTGGTGGTTTTGAACTTCTTCCACTGACGTATGATGGAGGCCACTGTGCTCATTGGGACCTTCAAAGCAGCAGAAATTTTTCTGTGACCTTCCCCAGATTTGTGCCTTGAGACAATCCTGTCTCGGAGGTCTACAGACAATTCCTTTGACTTCATGCTTGGTTTGTGCTCTGACATGAACTGTCAACTGTGGGACCTTCTATAGACAGGTGTGTGCCTTTCCAAATCATGTCCAGTCAACTGAAATGACCACAGGTGGACTCCAATTAAACATCTCAAGGATGATCAAGGGAAACAGGACGCACCTGAGCTCAATTTGGAGCTTCATGGCAAAGGCTGTGAATACTTATGGACATGTGCTTTCTCAGTTTTTTAATTTTAATAAATTTGCAAAAACCTCAAGTAAACTTTCTTCACGTTGTCATTATAAGGGTGTTATGTGTAGAATTCTTGAAAAAAATGAATTTAATCCATTTTGGAATAAGGATGTAACATAACAAAATGTGGAAAAAGTGATGTGCTGTGAATACTTTCTGGATATACTGTAGGATGACATCAGGGTTGCCAGATGTGCAGGTTTTCCAGCAGGCTGAGTTGGTTTTGCCTCACCTGGGGATGATTTTGCTCAGTCAGCATTAGTGTGAGTTTCCATTCCACAACGAAACGAGCAGCTTCAGTGCCAGCTGCAGTGGAGCCTACTGAAAGGGTGAGCCAGCCATGCCAACTCAATTTTGATTGTGATGTATTTACATTGAGCTACACTCGTGAGGAGAAGACCTACAATGAAATTCAGAAAGCACTGACTACCACGGACATTAAAAAAAAAGATTTGCTAAGCTCCTCTGAGGTATTGTTTGAGAGTCCTGACGTTGAGATCCAGCTGGATCGCTGTTTGCAGTGTCAGTTTAGGAAGAGAGAAAGACCAGAGATTGCCACCTCTGCTGTTCCACATAAGGTTTGCCTGTCCACATGTAATAGACAGATCACCGCTATTGCACCACATGACAGCGCAGCTCCCAACATCTGTGCTGATGTGCATCCATCACCAGCTGCATGAGCACAGCAGAAGAGGAGACCACTCCATGGTTATGAACAGTTTGTGCACCATTGCAAAGAGTTAGAAGTGGTCATTGGAGACAGCTGACCACTCAAAGGAAGAGCTACAATATGTAATGAGCCAAGCCGTGCATCATTTACAGAAGGCATCTGTGCTAAGTTGGCAGCAGTTTAACCTGGCACTCTGTAGCTGTGCTACTATCAGTAAGAACTGCATCTCCCAGCAGTCCTTGCAGGGGCTGTCGGTGTCAAAGGTGGTCAAATGAGGTTAAAACGAGGGCAGGTGGCCAAAAGAGAGAGAGTGTTTTTTGTTGTTATACTTTGTGTGTTGCATTTATCTGTCGGACTGCCTGCTGTTAATTCAGCCATATTTAATCCCTTCCGTGAGAACCCTAAATCCAAAGAGGACTGTTTCATTTATGTTAGGTAGAATGCCCAGAGGGGACTGGTCAGGTGGTCTCATGGTCGGGAATCCCTACAGATTATATTTTTTCTCCAGCCGTCTGGAGTTTTTTTTTGTTTTTTCTGTCCCCCCTGGCCATTGGACCTTACTCTTATTCGATGTTAATTAATGTTGATTTATTTTGTTTTCTTATTGTGTCTTTTATTTTTCTATTCTTTAATATGTAAAGCACTTTGAGCTACTGTTTGTATGAAAATGTGCTATAGAAATAAATGTTGTTGTTGTAATCATTGTGTTCCTTGTATTCGATTGTTGGGGTCTGGATCGTCTGTCTACCTGTGTACTGAGGTCTGTGTTTGGATTCATTGGCTTTCCCGCAAGAAAAGGAGCGCTCCTAAACCATCCATCCGTCGTCATCCTTTCAGCAACTACCGGTAGGACTGTGTTTTCCCTTCCCTTTCAACATACAGATCTCTGGACTTAATCTCGTCACCTCTCATTTCATCCAGTTTGGTTTTTCCATGGACTTTGCTGTGTGGTCTTTGTGTTTATACGTTAAATGTAATATCGCCAAAAGGGGTCAAGGGTGGTATTATTGTTTTCATTTAGTTGATTTAATTTAATTATATTCTTAATTGGTTAATGTTCCCAGTTTGCTTTATTTGGTCTCTGTAGTAATTGTGTGTGGGTCGATCCAAGGCTGGGGGTGTCCCTGGGATCTCCTCCATTAAAATAAATAAATCACCGTCGCATTGACGGTGTGAATCTTAGAGGCCCTTGACCGCTACAACTCCAATATTTGAAAGAGCAGCTTCAATGCCAGCCATAGGGTAGTCTATAAATCAGAACACATGACATCCATTCTAGTCTTTAGGCGAAGTGGTGGCTCTGAGGCTGGGGATCTGCAATTGGCAATTGGAAGGTTGCCGGTTCAAATCCCGTAAATGCCAAAAGAGACCCTGCTTTGTTGGGCCCTTGAGCGAGGCCCTTATCCTGTAATTGCTGAACGCTTTGAGTAGTGAGGAAATCGCTATATAAATCTAAAGAATTACTATTATTAGTCTTGATAAAGATATCCATTGGCTCAGCACTGGCAGGCACTGCAGTGCCACACAGCCCTTGGATGGACCTGTGCCTTCTGCTTTTCATTTCACTTGAGTTCCCAATCAGAGAGCCCATAATGATATTAATTGGATCAACATAATAATGAAACTATTTCTCTTTGTCCTGATATTATTCTGTTAAATCACAACCACTTACGGCAGTTATTTAGCTTTTCGATTACATTATTAGATAAGATTAGATATACTTTCTTAATCCTCAAAGGGAAATTCAATTGTGTACTGCAACAAGAACATAAAACAGCCAGTGTGGACTTGTGAGGTACGACAGCTGGAAAAATATTGGGGTGCAATTTGGTCACCGCATTTAATAACAAATTGAAACTTTAAACAAAAACAGAAAACGATGGTGCAGTGACAAAGCATAAACTGCATACAGCAGGGAAACATTAGCTGGTCAGGTCTGGTTTAGTTTGGATTGGAGCTCCTTCTCTCACAACTGTGTGTCCAGAATGAGACACCACTTTCTGTGAGTGTATCACCTTTATATTCCTCCAACCAGAAGGGGCGGAGTCAGTTACCCTCACTGGTCATCTCCTCCTGGCTGCAGGAAGAGAAATAGATGACACCATTAGCAACAGCGCCCCCTCTCATCCCGGGGTGGCACTGCTTAACCAAGAAGAGTAAGGAGGGGTGATCCGTGGACACACATGCATAACAACAGATACCAACTCAAGGTGTAATATTAGACAATAGAATAAAAACATACAAAAAAGTAACTGTGGTAGACAGAGTCTGCACTTTCTTCTTATTGCTTTTGGCTGAAGGAAAGGAAGGGACATCAGCAGGAAGCGTCTAATGGAAGCAGGCAGAAGAGATGCTCTAGACGGGCTTCTTAGTACACCATGGAGGTAAGAAAGAGTACTCAGGAGGAGGAGGGCAGATTTGTGCACAATGGCACCCAGTTTTGCTGCCAACCTCTTTCCCACATCAGCTTCCAGTTGTCCAGGGTTAGCCCTGTGATGGAGCAGACCACCCTGATAAGTTTGTTCAGCTGTTGTGCATCACATGAACTTAAGTTTCTTCATCAGAGATCACAGTTTAAAATAAGACAATGACTACTACAGACTGGTAGAACATTTCCATCAGTTTGCTGCATACATCAAGAAACCTAAGTCCCCTCAGAGCAGTCCAATTTGCTGCTCACATGGACCACCCAAATACCTTCACTTCCTTCTCTTTTGGAGGTTTTAACAACTGTGCTTTGCAGTGGAGGTACCTGCTTGCTACCATTTTTAACTTGTTTATCTCTCTCCTTCTCAGATGGTGTGTTCCAGTGAATAAAACACAATCATAAATTCTTTCCTCTAAAATTATCCTGGTAAGTGCATGTGCTAGGAAGGGATAAAGGTCATGAAAGAATGGTCACGTCTTCCATGTAAGGTTTTTGGGCATTCAATTTGAATTGCTAGTCTTATAAATAAATATTTCAAATAAAACAAAAAAAAGAAAGCGTATATTTCTGTACAATTGGTTTGAAGCTTGGATGAATGCTGGAAGAATAACTTGTGCGGTCCTCGTCTCAGACTGTGTGGATTCTGAATGCTCTCCATGTCTCCATGATGGCCTTCTGTCTCAGTTCAAAGACAAGTTGTTGGGTTGATTTGAAACTCTAAATGGCCCCGGGGTTGGTGAGGGTGTGTGCCTGGCATTGACTTAGTTTCAAATCCAGGGATTGTTTTCTGTTAACTGCACATACCAAGTGTAGAAAAGCCTGCTTCAGAAAATGAATGGAATACTTTGTAGTGAAGGGCTGCAGGTTTCATTGTTTAGGACTTCACTTCAGTCTAAAATTACTGCTGACATTAAAAATCAAGAATGATAAACACATTATACTAGAAAGCTGATTCTGTTCATCTGAAAATAGTTTTTTTCCAATACATTTCATCACTCATCCAAGTTATTTCCTCAGTCTCAGTTAACTGCAGGTTTCTCCAACCTTATAAACAGTAACTTTGCATAATGACCGCAACAAGCACAATTGACTAACAATGGGCCGTGTGATCAATGATATGCAAATTGTCCATAATAAATGGCCATGAGTACCATTCACAGAGAGTAAGGGAATGGCTGCAATCGCAGCATTGTATGATGGTGAAAGATGTACCCCTAGGCCCCCTCCTCGGTTCAGAGATGAACCGTAAACCAACGCATATGGATCAGTATTTAAGGTTTGACTCTCACCATCTACAGGAGCACAAAATAGGTGTCATCCGGACTCTACAACACAGAGCAAACACCATACCCACAGACACAGCGGCCAGGGAAGCAGAAGAACATCATATCAAAAAGGCCCTGAGTAAATTCTGGTTATCCCACCTGGTCTTCTGTCAAAGCAGGGAAGACACCGAAAGAATACTCTAAGCAATCCAGGAGAGAGGAAGGACAACCACTGCCTAAGCGAAAACCTTTAGTGATCCCTTATGTGTCAGGAGTACAGCCGAGACTCATTTTTTCAAAACACCAGGGGCCTCATGTATAAACGGTGTGTACGCACAGAAATGTTGCGTAAGAACTTTTCCACGTTCAAATCGCGATGTATAAAACCTACACTTGGCGTAAAACCACGCACTTTTCCACGGTACCTCATACCTTGTCGTACGCAAGTTCTCCGCTCGGTTTTGCAGACTGGCGGCACCCAGCGTCAAAGCAATGCTACTGTTCCTGTGTGATTACTCATTATTTTCATGACGCGGCTTTATAAATACACTGAAACTAACCGCATATTGTTTATTAGTGTAACGCATCTGATTGTAATTAACTTGTAACAATATAATGGTTCAGGGAATAGCCATAGTATTCCAAATACCATAACTGCTTTAGCGTTGTTACTCTCACTGCACCTTCTTCTTTTAGCTGCTCCCGTTAGGAGTTGCCACAGCGGATCATCTTTTTCCATATTACTCTCACTGCACCACTCGGAGTATTTATATCACTGTATCTGAGTGTGAATCACAGCAGCAGCTGATCGGAAAGAGAATTATCGGTATACAGCTTTAAGGACACGCTGTCTCAGCCACGGCAAAACGTTTTAAAGCCTTTCCTGTACGGACCTCGCGGTTCAGAAACAGTTTCATCCCAAGAACTATAAACGCACTCAATCAAGTGCTCCTTGTAGAACTGTTTGTACTTATAAGTACAATCACCTCACTGTAAACTTGTGATACAGTTATAATATTATACAACCTGAGACACTTTATAAAGTGCGTATTTACATATGATGACAATATCATTTTTAAGATGAAATGCAGCAAAATATGTTTATTATATTATACAGGTAAAACTTTAACTTCATTTAAATAATCTATATTCTTCACTGGGACTGGCGTGAAGGATAGAATAATTAAACATGTACTACGAAGATATTTCAATGTTCCTTAAACTTTTTAAAGAATCAGTGCTTACAGATGGCTTAACGTCTATTACAGAGCTGATTGTGTGGCAATCGGTTACTTGGAGAAAGAAAAGCAAGAACTGCATGGGTGGCCACGTCAATACATATTGAATATAAAACAGAAAGAGAAAATAACGACACAGCTAAAAATGCAGCGGCAAATTTCGACAAAAGTTAAATGCTTGTGTCATGAGCACGAGGCGGCTAGTGTCTGCAACATACGTGGCCATCCGCCGTGCATAAGCTACCTCACTGACATTGGCGGGCGAAGGAGCCACCAATTTTTTTTCTGCCCAGTGCCGCCACAAACCTAGAGCCGCCCCTGTGCTGCAATAAATAATTTCATCGATGGTCGTGCACAATTGCTGCGCTGTAAAACCCATATTTAATAACGTGATTTAACTCTTAATGATATCACGTATACATCTCAGTATTTTAGTTATTCAGAGAGCTGTAATATCACGAATGTAATGGACTCTGTGCCCAGTTGGAGGAAGAGAGCCGGTTTAAGAAGCAAGTAGTGATTCACACACATAGATCACATAGAAGATCAAATACAAAACAAAGCATTTAACGTGCTACTTTAATTACGATGTGATTTGAGAAACTGGTTAAGTAAATGATTTTAAGATGACGTTTATGATGTTCTACTTTAATGACAAAATAAACTACGTGATTAAAGTGGAAATTTCGAGATTGAAGTTGACATTTCGTGCTTTTTTTCCCCACTGTGCCTTTTTTTTCTCTGTACCCTAAAAAGCTTTCATATGACACTCAGACGGTGGGCTACGACTCGGCGTTTCACGGCGACTGATATCTGAGCTTTCAAGTTTCTTCAACACGCTATGGCACTCGATCAACTTCCTTTTGTTGATTATACTACGGTTTAATTAAACAAATAGTATGTTTTTCCTTTGCCTCCACTTGGTATTCGCTGAAATCGTTATATTTTCCCCCGTGTTTTTCCCATTGTCTTTTCACAGAAGGCTGAGCTTAAGGGTGATTTAAATTGATTTGCATATTCAAAGAGGCGTAATTCTGGGAGGAGTTGGGGCGTTACATAAAGCGCGTGCACGAGCGTTAGTTTTCACGTTGATCGGGATTTATATAATGGAAGAACGTGGAAGTTGGAGTACGCACAGATTCCTGCATCTGGATTTTTCTGTGCGTAAGCACATTTCGGCTTTTGTGCTTACGCCATGTTATAGTGTGAGTTCTACGCACGGCGTTATACATGAGGCCCCAGGTCTCAGTGGCTTTCAAACCCCAAAACATGATAAGGCAAAAATTGGTTCACCCCAAGGATCGGGTGCCCCAGCACAGGCAGAGTAATATAGTTTACACAGTTAAGTGCCAAGAGGATTGCCATGAATTATACATCGGGGAAACCAAACAACCACTGGCGAAGCGGATGGCACAAAACAGAAGAGCTACCTCGTTAGGCCAGTCTATTTACACCTACAGGACAGTGGTCACTCTTTCAGTGATGAAGATGTGCACATGGAGAGGTGGCGTCACTTCCTGGAGGGAACTTCATTTGAAATCTACACAGACCATAGGACTCTGACCTGGGCATTCAATTGCCCAAAGACCACGTCTAGGCTAACCAGGAGGGTATTGCGCATCCAACAGGTCACGTTCAAGGTGTGCTATCGGAAGGGCTGTACTAATGTTGTGCCTGATGCATTATCATGGGTTCACGAGCCTGCACTGGTGGTATGTGCAGTATCGGTCTCTAACCCTTGGCCTGATCTTCCCCTGAACATGCAGGAAATCGTTCAATCTCAAGCAGCCAGTCCTGTATGTCAGGGGTTGAGAGAGGGCCGGGGGGGAGGCCTGACTGCATACATTATAGGGAACTTCAAGGGGCACTCTATCGCTGTGTTCCAACAAAAGATCGGGGTTACCATTGTCAGTTGGTAGTTCCCGAGACACATGTGCCCAAGTTCCTACAGTATTACCATGATAGCCCAATCGGTGGTCACCTTGGACATACTAAGACACTGTTTAAAATCTTGGAGGTGGCATGGTGGCCAACAATATGCAAAGACGTCTGGTCCCATGTTCAGACTTGTACCGCCTGTCAGCAATACAAAACCCCACCTGATCTCCCCTCGGGACAGCTTCAACCAGTAACCATCACTACCCCAGGGGAGAGCCTAGGTGTGGACCCAATGGGACCATTTCCTACCAGTAAGGACCCAAAGACCTACCTGATGGTGGTGGTGGACTATTTTACCCAATGGGTGGAGCTATTCCCTATGGCTATGGCCACAACCAAGAAGATATGTTCCATCCCGAAGGATGAGATCTTTACCCATCACTGACTTGGGCCCGCAGTTTACCGGCTCAGAGGCCGAAGAATTTTGGAAGGAAATGGATGAGACAACAGCATACCATCCCCAATCTAATCACACTGAGTGGGTGAACCGGACCCTGAAGACAATGATAGCATCCTTCATCGGAGACCACCATCAGGATTGCACAAAGAGGCTGCCTGAGCTGCGGTTCGCGTTGAACATGGTGGTGCACGAGGTTACAGGTGAAACCCCTGCATATTTAGCTAAATGGTCCACTAGAAAGGATAATTGATCAAAACCCACCCAAACCAGACACCTCAATACATGATCACTTACAGACTTTACAACAAATCACACAATAGGTGAAGGAGAGGATGGTGAGGTCCCAGTCCAGACAGTCTCAATCGCACAACCAGAGACATAAGCTTGTACAATTCTCGGTTGAGGAGAAAGTCTGAATCAGGACTCATCCCCTCTCCAAAGCCTCCGATAAATTCATGGCTAAACCGGCTCCGAAGTGGTTCAGCCCGGCAACTGTTTTCCAAAAGAAGGGACCAGTGACCTATGCAGTGGAGTGGGGATTGCCGGGGACTAAGAAAGTAGACACTGTGAACATCGCAAACCTCAAGGCTTGGTTCATCCGTACACCACGGCCTGGGGATGGGGATTGTAGCAATGCTACTAATAGTTAGAACTGCATCTCCCAGCAGTCCTTGCAGGGGCTGTTAGGGTCAAAGGTGGCCAGAGGGGTTTAAAAGGAGGGCAGGTGCCAGGAAGAAAAAAAGTTGTTTTTGTTGTTGTACGTTGTGTGTTGCATTTATCTGTTGGACTGACCTCCGTTAATTCTGCCATATATCATCGTTGTGTCCTGGATTGTATTTGTTTGTTGGGGTCTGGATCGTCTGTCTACCTGTATACTGTATACTGAGGACTGTGTTTGGATTTATTGGCTTTCTCAGAAGAGTGGAGCGCTCTTAAACCATCCATCCATCGTCATCCTTTCATGAACTACCGGTAGGACTGTGTTTTCCATTCCCTTTCTACATACAGATCGCTGGACTCAATCTCATCACTTCTCATTTCATCCAGTTTGTTTTTTTCATGGACTTTGCTGTGTGTTTATTGTGCTTATATTGTGACAGATTAGGGCTTTCTCGCTTCCTTGTACCCTCAGAACGCTCATCAGACACCAGATAAAAGTCCAAATAATTATTTATTATAATGATAATGTGCACAAAGTACGCTCCTCTCCACAATTCTCCAATCAACAATACACAATAAACAATCCTCCAAACTCCCAGACGCTTAGCCACCCTGCCTTCCAACTCAGCTCGTCCGTCTGGGATTTCCCAGAGTCCTTTATAGTCCTTGACCTGGAAGTGTTTATCCCTCAGTTCATGTGACTTTCCATCACTTCTGGGTCAGGTAAAACTCCGTTAATTCATCCCGGAAGCACGTCATTTCTTCTGTCCATGTGACTAGGACGTACTTCCGGGGTGTAGGGAAAATAGTCTCTGGGCCTCCCTGCAGCGACTCCTGGCGGCCCCCATGGTATCCAGCAGGGCTGTGCATTAAAAGTCCATTGTCTATAATTCCCTGCTGGCATTCAGGGCACCTCTATGCTGCAAGGAGGGCTCCATCTGGCAGCCTGGGGGTATTGGCCAGGATGAACTGCCGGCCATGTACCACAATATGTTAAATGTAATATCGCAGAAATAGTCGGGGTGGTATTATTGTTTGCATTTAGATAATTTAATTTCATTATATTCTTAATTGTTTAATTTTCCCAGTGTGCTTTATATGGTCTCTGTAGTAGTGTGTGTGTGTGTGTCGTTCCAAGGCTGGGGTTGTCCCTGGTAATCCTCCACTAAAATAAATAAATCACCGTCACGTTGACGGTGTGAATCTTAGCGGTACTTGACTGCTACACTGGACAGGGAGGAACGCTGGTTTGAGCGAGGAGTCAAGGAGGCCATTTACGTGAAAAGGAACGACCATCTATGAACCGAGGAGGGGGCCTAGGGCTACATCTTTCACCATCATACAATGCTGCGATTGCAGCCATTCTCCAGCTCTCTGTGAATGGTACTCATGGTCACTGATCAATGGACAATTTGCATATCATTGATCACACGGCCCATTGTTAGTCAATTGTGTTTGTTGCGGTCATTATGCAAAGGTACTGTTTATAAGATCGGAGAAACCTGCAGTCAACTGAGACTGAGGAAGTCACTTGGATGAGTGATGAAATGTATCGGAAAAAAACTATGTTCAGTAGAACAGAATCAGCTTTCTAGAATTTCCTTACTTGTATTATTGAGTATGCATCGAGACAGATAAACTTTAGTCAAATGGTTAATTTTTACTTGTGACACAATAATATATCACAGTTTCTCTTTCATTTTGACTCTCCTCACCATATGTAAACACCTCTTAGTTTCGTGTTCGTAGAAGTGACACCTCAGTGCTGCTGGCAGGCGGACACTCGCTTCTTCTCCCTTTTTTCAGATAAACAAATGCCCACACCCTATTGCTACCAAAATGAAGCTCCACACTCATAATACTGAAATGTTCAAGGCCTTCTTTAACTTTAAATAATCAAAAGCTGTGCGGCTAGATTTAGACAAGCCAGTTTTCATTTTATTTTATTTTGGAGGTGTTTCATTGCTAACAGATACATCAAATCAGCTCACAGCCATTGACAAACAATGGCAGAAGAATGAACAGCTCAGTGACTTTAAATGTGGCACTATCATAGGATGCCACCTTTCTGCTCTGCTTGATCTGACTGCATTAACTGTACAGTACGTGCTCTTATTATGAAGTGGAAGTTCCGAGGACCAACAAGAGCTCACCCACAAAGTGGTAGACCACCTCGGCTCACAGAGTGGGGTCTCACAGTGTGCTGAAGCACACTGGCATCACTCCAAACTGCTTCTGAAAGCAACATCAGCCAAGGAACTGAGCATCAGGAGCTTCATGAAATGGGTTTCCATGGCTGAACCTAAGATCACTTGGCAATGCCAAGTAAGCTGGAGTGGTGTAAAGCTGGTTGCATTGAACTCTGGGGCAGTGGAAACATGGAGTGACAAATCACACTTTGCTATCTGTAAGTCTGATGGACGAATTTGGGGTTTGGTGGATGCAAGTGGCACTCTACTGTCTGGACTGCATAATGCCAACTGTAAAGTTCGGTGGAGCAAGGATAACAATAGGGTTTGTGCTCAGCCTCTTGATTCTAGTGAAGGGTCCTGTTAATGCTGCAGCATACAAAGACATTTTACACAAATGTGCACTTCAGTTTGGTGAAGACCCTTATCTCTTCCACAATGACTGTTCTCCCATACACAAAGGCAGGCCCATAAAGACATGGAGGGCCTCACGTGGTCTGCTCAGAGCTCTGACATCAACTTTGTAAATTGGGACAATGATTTTCAGTCAGGTCTTCTCATCTATCATCAGTACCTGACCTCGGACTCTTTCAAAATCTTGGGGAAAGAAGAGTGGAGGCTGTTATTTGGGAGGAATGGAATGTCCAACAAACTCATGTACAGTATGGTGTCATGATCAGGTGTACACAAACCTTTGGCCATGTAGTGCACATACAAAATCTATTGAAATGCAAGAGTATGCATCACCACTGATTACATCTAACTGTGTAAACCTATTGATTTAGTTTGCAACAGAAAGCACAAACATTACTGGCACTAGCATTTTTGCTACCCTAGGTGAAGCTGTAGATGTCACTTCCAAATCTTGAAGTTTTGAGGGCAAATTGTATTCATATACCACAGCAAAGAGAACCACTTTAGTGTTTAGAGTGCACAGATATCCATATATTACTTTGAGAAGCAGGGTGGGTCCTCGCACAAGATAGTATGCAAATTTATGTGAGGTAGAATTTCTAGTGGGGGCTGGCAGTCTTTTGAATAAACCCCTACAGATTTCATTTTTTGCTCCAGCTTAACTGGAATTTTTTCTTTTATTAATAATAATAATTTCGTAACTTTTATGGACAGAATTTCTAGGTGCAGCCAGGGTGTTGAGGGGGTCCGGTTTGGTGGACTCAGGATTGGGTCACTGCTTTTTGCAGATGATGTTGTCCTGTTTGCTTCATCAAGCCGTGATCTTCAGCTCTCTCTGGATCGGTTCTCAGCTGAGTGTGAAGTGGCTGGGATGGGAATCAGCACCTCCAAATCCGAGACCATGGTCCTCAGCCGGAAATGGGTGGAATGCCCTCTCAGGGTTTGGGGAGAGATCCTGCCCCAGATGGAGGAGTTCAAGTATCTCGGGATCTTGTTTACGAGTGAGGGAAGAATGGAGCGTGAGATCGACAGGCGGATCGATACGGCATCCACAGTGACATGGGCTCTGCATTGGTCTGTCGTGGTGAAAAGGGAGCTGAGCTGTAAGGCAAGGCTCTCAATTTACCAGTCGATCTACGCTCCTACCCTCACCTATGGTCATGAGCTGTGGGTAGTGACTGAAAGAACGAGATCGCGAATACAAGCGGCTGAAATGAGTTTCCTCCTTAGGGTGTCTGGGCTTTCCCTTAAAGATAGGGTGAGAAGATCAGTCATCCGGGAGGGACTCAGAGTAGAGCCGCTGCTCCTCCACATCGAGAGGAGTCAGATGAGGTGGCTCAGGCATCTGATCAGGATGCCTCCTGGACGCCTCCCTGGTGAGGTGTTCCGGGCACGTCTAACCGGGAGGAGGCCCCGGGGAAGACCCAGGACACGCTGGAGGGACGCCGGCTGGCCTGGGAACGCCTTGGGAGTCTCCCGGAAGAGCTGGAAGAAGTGGCCGGGGAGAGGGAAGTCTGGGCCTCTCTGCTTAAGCTGCTGCCCCCGCGACCCGACCTCGGATAAGCGGAAGAGGATGGATGGATGGATGGATAATAGGAGCCCAATCTTATACTAATTACAGTATTTGTCTTTGTTTAATATGATCATGTAGGTTTATTTATTTTTGGCTTTGTTACTTATTCATTGTTATTCCTACTGTGGTGGTTGAGGGAGTAGTTTGGGTTGCCAACACAGCCCTCCCTGTTTACTAACAAGTCTGAAAACAAAACAATGCTTGTGGTCAATGGTACCTCAATAGACTTCACTGGGCAGTTTCTCAAGAGTGTGTAGGAAGAAAATGACAAGGCCATTAGCAGCAGCACCCTCTCTCAGCCTGGGGTGTTATTACATACATGGGAAGAGCCTGAATGATGATCCACAAATGGGCATGTGTTACAATATCTATCTATCTATCTATCTATCCTGCCTACTATACTAAAATTAAGATCTATCTGTCTATTTATCTATTAATTTTATAGTTCTTTTCATATCTATCTATCCATCTATTATATAGTAGCTTTCAAATCTATCTGTTTTGGTGAGTGGCTGGGGGCAGTACCCAGCCGAGACGCCTGGAAGGACCGGGAGAGGGACTATGCCTCCTTTGGACCACGAGAGGGCAGCCGCCCTGGTTGGTATGGGGGCCACAGGTTCGGAGCATGGAAGCTCAACCCTGTAAGGGCCAGTGGTCGCTCCCAAACGTCTGAGAAGCCCTGGACATCAGCATTTCTAGGAAAGAAAACCAAGGACACCCGGAGTGCTTCTGGGTGTTCGTGTGGCACTTCCGCCACACCAGGAAGTGCTGCTGGAAGCTCGTCAGGAGGCACATGGAGCACAGCCGGGTGGACTTAAAAGAGGCTGCCTCCCTCCATTCAGTAGCTGGAGTCAGGAGGAAGAGGACAAAGCACGGAGGAGAGGAGTGGAGGTGGCAGAGAAAGGACTGTTGAGAGCCCTGACTTGAGGGTGTGTGGTGCAGGGCACTGGGTTGTGTGCTTTGGAACCATGTAAATATTTTGTAAATAAACCGTGTATGGTGGACTGACTGTCTGTCTGTTTGTGTCGAGGCTGGTCTCCACACTATCTATCTATCTATTATATAGTGCCTTTCAAATCTATCTATCTATTAATTATATAGTGCCTTTCATATCTATCTATCTATTCATTATATAGTGCCTTTCATATCTATCTATCTATCTATCTATTCATTATATAGTGCCTTTCATATCTATCTATCTATCTATTATATAATTCCTTTCATATCTATCTATCTATCTATCTATTCATTATATAGTGCCTTTCATATCTATCTATCTATCTATTATATAGTCCCTTTCATATCTATCTATCTATCTATTCATTATATAGTGCCTTTCACATCTATCTATCTATCTATCTATCATACAGTGCCTTTCAAATCTATCTATCTATCTATTATATATTGTCTTTCAAATCTATTGTCACATACGCTTGATCAGGGGACAACTAAAGGGCCTGAATAGATGTAATTCCACGCTGGACCAGGGGGTTGGCGAAGTGCACTGATTCTCTCTCTCAATTCCTTGCAGACCATTCTCGAGAAATCCTGCCCAGTTGTGGGGCAACCAGTGACGTCACTTCCGGTTCTGGTCCTGATGACATCACATCCTCTACGTGCATTTAAAAGGCGCCATCTTAAGACAACAGTCAGCTCTGTTTTGGACGTGTGAACATATCTGTTCTATTTAATTAATACTACAGCCAGAAAATATTATATGGGTGGCTGCCCCAAACCTTCCCAATGTGTCTTGGTCATTCTTGTTACACTATCTATCTATGTATTATATAGTGCCTTTCATATCTATCTATCTGTCTATTATATAGTGCATTTCAAATCTATATATCTATCTATCTGTTGTGGAAGCTGAGGGAAGAAGGGTCGACAAAAACAGGAGTAGTTTGGGGTGCCAACACAAGCCCTTCCAATTTAGTAATAAGTCCAAAAGGGAAAACAATGGTCGACTGTGTGAAAACGATAAACAAAAAACAAGTGCAATGTAGCCAAGCAGCCCCTATTAGCTCAGCTATACCTTTAAATTCGGAGCTCCTCTCTCCAGGTCGTCTCTGTGGTCAATGATGACCATAATGAATACATGCGCAGTGCAGAAACAATGTCTGTGAGCACTTCACTTTACAGTATTATATTTTGGTGCAATAAACAATGCTCTGAACAAAGGAAATTATGCTGGACACTCAGCCACAAGGGACAGAGAAGCACTACAACCCGAAAGACTTAACCCTGAAATTCACGAGGAAAAGCGACAACATCAGTAAGTGTGGATATTTTTGTTCCCTTTTTCTTGCACAACCTTTCCTCTGATCAACTGCTGATTAGCCGCATTTCAGGGTACTTGGAAATATCACAAGTGGTGAATTGTTGGAACTGAATAGAAAAGGTAAAATAACATTATAGCCTTGCCTAAAAGTGTAATTTCTTTATTGAGACACTGATGTTGTGTCTGTCTTCTAAACCAAAGCAGGTTTTTATATTAACCTGGAGGGTGTTATCTTAAACTAGACAAGTGAAGTCCAAATATTTAATTTTCTACATTCTCAGAGTGTGTGTCAGAGAGTAAAATGAAAAGACTCAGTGCCTAAAAGTTAAAGACTTAATCCAATATCTGGAAGCAACAACAGAAAACAATTAGTCGTCCAAAACTTCATTTTTTCTTATTACTCTCTCTTTTACATCTTCTTTATCACCACCTAGTGGGCCAAGTACAGAACATAACACAGAGTCGCCTAATTCCTAAAGTCCAATGGGTGGGATGGTCGTGTACCCCGAAACTGTCGAGCGGAAAGTAGGAATCGACACTGAAGAAGACTCAGAAAATGTGCCAACTGCACTACGTCAATGCCCGTGTGCGAGACTCAAACTCAGGGCGCTGTATCAATATCATTTTTTTAACCACTGAGGATTTGATTTTATTTTTTTTTTATCTTAAGACGTGTTTGAAGCTGCACTTTACTGTTGGACGTGTTTTTTTAAAATGTACTAATTACACTCCTAGAACAGCAAGGTAATTTAAAATAGAATGTTGTGCTGTCAACAAGTTTATAAAATGTAGACTGGGTCATATTGCTGTATTTAAACCAGTATAATAGCACAGATTTTGAATGTCATAGTGTTTATGGACGTTTAATTTTCAGTTATTTTCTAACCTACTTTGTCCTGAACAGGGTCACAGGGGCTCTGATGGAGCCTATCCCAGCTAGCATAGGGCAAAAGGCAGGAAACAAACCCGACAGGGTGCCAGTCCATCACAGGGCAAACACTCACACACACACACCAAAGACACACTTGGTCAGATTTAGGATGACAAGTTCACCAAACCTGCATGTTTGTGGGAGGAAACCAGAGTGGCAAGAGGAAACTCAAGCAGACATTGGCAGAAAATGCAAACTCCACACAAGGGGGAACCCAGGATAAAAACCCTGGTCTCCTTACTATGAGGCAGCAACACTAATGCATTTCTACAGTAATAACTGCCCAGGTAATCCAAGAAATAAGGAGGCCTATTAATTTAATTGGGGGTGATCAGGTAGCTTTATTCCATGCATAGGCCACTCACTGACAGTTCACAGGCAGGTATTCAAAGAGAAGGTGGGCTTGAACTCTGAGTGCAGACACCATCTCATGAAGGATTGCATAAGCTTCTGATGGCCCAAATCGTTATGAATCACGAACAGCTCCCCTGTCAGTGCTGCGTGATGTTTCATCCAGCATTGTCATATAAAGTTCAGGGCACAACTACCCAGGATGATTAATCCCATCATTCAGTTTACCCAGTGTTACCCCTGGCCACATTGGGGCCCTAGGCAGAATCTTCTTGGGCCCCCTCAACCCCACCCTTCCCTGAATCCACTACATTAGTATTTCTTATAACAGCCTTAATTTGAACAATAAACATACATCTATACTAATAAAAGGCAAAGCCCTCACTCACTCACTCACTCACTCACTGACTCATCACTAATTCTCCAACTTCCCGTGTGGGCAGAAAGCAGACATTTGGCAGGCTCATTCCTTACAGCTTACTTACAAAAGTTAAGCAGGTTTCATTTCGAAATTCTACGCATAACGGTCATAACTGGAACCTACTTATGTACATATATACCGGCCATAGCCTGCAGCTCGGTCGCCGTGTGAGGCGGAGTTGCGTCACTCATCATCACGCCTCCCATGTAATTGAGTGTCTGCCCATATAAGGCCGTCCGTCAGCACCAATCCAATAGAAACACTCTGCCGCAAAATATTCAGACGAAGATGAAATGGTCAGGGTGGTGTTTGGCACAAACTCAGGAAAACTACAAGAGAAACTTTTAAGTGCCGGGTCTTAGCTAACATTAAATAAAGCCGTGAACATCGCAACATTGCACGAGATAGCACAAGCACATCTGAGAACCTTCGATGCATGTACTCCGAGCGGCTCACATGAACTGACTGTGAACGCAGTATGCAGAGAACAAGCAAGACCTCCAAAGAGCGCAAAGACAAAAAAGTGGCGTCTCCTGCCCTGCAAAAATACTGTAAAAGTCGGGCAGGTGGCGCGCACGCGTAACTGTGCCGGCCTTTGAGACGCTGACTGCGATTCTGCCTTAAGTCAAAGTGAGCACTTTTAATTTTTTTCCTCCTTCCCCTGAGCTATAGCCAGACAACTGCAAACATGGGATCCCTTTTCTAGACCGCGGCAAACTAATATTAAGGCGCTTCGCACTTTCTTTTGCACGTATACGATTATGAGGTCGCAGAAGACACGCATAGGAGTGGAGGACCAACAGTGCCATCCCGGCCAGTTAATGGCAGGGCCGTCTCTCCAGTCTACACGAGACCCGCTGCGACGCTCCCCAAAAGGCTCTCATATCGTCAGCGAAGACATCTCTCTAGCAAGTTTCCTTTCTTTACACCTTTTTTCCTTTTATCCCAAACCAAAGCCTTTCTCTCTTAACACTGCAGAGGACACAAAACTAATTTTCTTTAATTGCTGGTAATGCCGGTAAGGCACATTACCACAGGCACAAATTTGGACGTTCACACAGAAAATGTAATTTCTATACCACAGCCGTCGTGTAGCGCCTTTCAAAAGGGATCAACTACAGAGAGATGATCCATATACATTTTAGCTGCTGTTAGTACTACTTACCTGTTGTGTTACACCGTCTTTAAAATGTAGTTTACCTGAAACCACTCCAGTAGTGCTCAATGTAGCTTTACTTCTTAAAATATTAATGTTTTACTGTTTAATAACTTATAGGCTACATTTTAGTTTTTTCCCTTGCACTCAGTGAGTGAAGCCAATGGGTAATCAGCTATATATCTACACACAATATATATATATATGTAGATATGTATATACTGTATATATGTATATATATATATATTGTAATGGACAGCCGGG